>NC_043764.1:26186093-26476093 GCF_902148845.1 Salarias fasciatus | reverse complement strand
TCCTCCTCCTCGTCCCGGCTGCAGCTGAAAGCGTTCCTGAAGGAATGCAAAGTGGCCAATTACTCCAAGCCGGTGCGCCAGCTGCTGGAGAAGGTGCAGGAGAACAGCAGCTACATCACAGGACGCAGACAGAAGGCCGCCTTCGGAGTGGCGGATGCCGCCGCTGTGGTGAGTGCGTCTGTGTGTGTGTGTGTGTGTGTGTGTGTGTGTGTGTGTTGTGTGTGTGTGTGTGTGTGTGTGTCTCAGACAGAGACTGCCCCACAGGCATTTTTTTTTTCTAAACTTTACCCCGTCACTCTTCTCTCTCTCTCTCTCTCTCTCTCTCTCTCTCTCTCTCTCTCTCTCTCTCTCTCTCTCTCTCCCTCTCTCTCTTCAGCCTCTTGCTTCTCTATGCTCGTAACATTTTTATTATCAGAAGATATTTCTATTAACCAAATTTCAGCAGAAATCTAAATTTGAAGTGAAACAGAATATACCGTGATGATGGTCGAGGACTGGCGGACTGGCTCCTGCCGAGGTCCCGTTTCCTCGACAGTGTTTATTCGTCGCAACTGTTTACAAGATAGCCGCGCTCAGAGCATCTGAAAATGCTGCTCTTTGAAAACGCTCCGACGCTGTCGCCACGGAAACAACTCAAAACACAACTTCTGTGAAATGCTTCCTGGCTCTGGTCAGTAGTTCTTCTGCAGATGGACAAGTAGGCGAATGATAAACAACATGGCGGCCTCCAGAGCGTCGTGACTCCCAGTCCGTGTTCTATTGGTAGTTTTAGGCTCGTTTTCCACCAGCCGCATTACGGACCTGGAACGGAAGGAAGGTGACGGACTAGTGGAGCCACGGACAACCGGACGTCGGTCCGCCAAAACAAAAATTCCCCCTTGCAGTCCAGAACCCAAATGCATGTGGTGGGGATGGAAAACCTCCACGGCGGAACTCCGGATCCGGTGGAAATACGACTGTTTATTACAGCGGAGCTACTGCTCGTAGCCTTATCTATGGCCGCAAATCTATGCTTGTAGCTCCTCTATGTGACGTAATTTTCCGCAGCACATCCGTACCGGATCCGCAACGCAGCTGGTGGAAACTGGCCCTAAGAGTTGCAATCCAACTTCGTTGTCTGTCCAAATGAATGTCCGTGTTTTCCCGTCGTTGATGTTGATAGCAAATTGTTCTGTGTGTGTATGTGATTTTATTGAAAAGACAACAGCCTGCACCACCTTGTGGCCAAACCTGAAAACTGCAGCAGCCTTTTAAAAAAAAACGTTCTATTATTAATTGTCTCATTGAAATGGAGGTTATGTGGAGAAGACTTTAGTCCGTCCTCAGCATCAACGGGGCGAAACCAAAAACAGACGTTTATTTCTGCTGGCGTCAGAATGTCCGTGACGCGCATTAATGGAAGCGTGACGAAGGAAAGCAGCTCAGTGTCGCAGTATAAACCCATAGCAGCTTCTCTGGAAAGTGGTCCAGAGTGTCCTGAACCAGCTCTACGTGCTGTCAGCCTCCCAAACTGAAACTAGATCAGCTGGTTCTTCTGTTGGAGAACCCAGGAGCCTCCAGGAAGCAGCTCCCTGAGAACAAAACGTTGCGCTGTATAATATGAGGCCAGCAGCTCTCTGAGACCTGATGGACGTTAAGAGCTTCAGAAGTTAAAGTTGACTCTGCCCGTGACTGGGTCACAGTGGTGTTTGAGGTCTTGGTCTGGAGCCAGAACCTTGAAGGAGCTGGAAGTGAGTCATTTTCAGTGCAGTCAGTGGTAGTTTGTTTGTTTGTTTGGGCTCCGATCCAGCGAGGTTATCCGCCGCAGGCCGGCGATGGCCGACCCCTCCCCGGATCAACTCGCAGACCCGTGCACCGGAGCTGCCGTGGGCTTTGAACCGGCGGCCTTAATCATGACGCGTGAGTGTGTTTCATGTGTGTTGACTCAGTGTCTTCGCTACCTGCCCTCACATGTCTGCGCTCTTCATGGCGACGTCTCTGCCGAGAGACTGGGAGCGAAGCGCCGCCGATAAATATTTCAGAGCGTTCTGAGATGAAATGAAAGAGGACAGTCTTCGTAATTTAGCTGATGAGAGTCTCTGTGTGTGTGTGTGCGTGCATGCCTCTCTCTGCGTGTGTGTGTGGCGGCGTGCCTCTGTGTGTGTGTGTGTGTGTCTGTCTCTGTGTGTGTGGCGGCGTGCCAGCGCCTGTCGCTACGGCTCAGCGGAGGCTGTCTCCGCGGCGCTGGCTGCCGGCGCGGCGGCGGCAGGGGGAGGGGGGGGGCGGCGGTGGAGGGGGGCGGGGTGGAGGCAGCCTGGCTGCTGCCGCTCTGGAAAGGTCACGGCCCCCCTCCGGCCAGCCAGCCCCCGCTGACACGTCTCCCAGACTGAGGCCCCGTTTGCACCGCATTTCCAAGTGGAAATGCACAAACGCCTGAGCGTCTCGGGTCGTGTCGACTTGACAGCCGCGCTCAAAACCACCGTGAATGGGATTTATTCAAGAAGCTCGGGCTCCGTTTCCGTGGAAATGTGGGAAAATGCAGCTCTTCTGAAAATGCTGCAACTGTGTTCTCGTAGAAACAGAAAAACAGCACAACTCTTCTGAAAACGCCATGGTTCTGTCTCCATGGAAACGGGTAGAAATCCAACTTTTGCAAACTACATAATTTTCAAAATGTTTGCAAGGTGAATGCAAAACCTGAGAGCTCGTCTGAACACTGATGCCCCGCCCCCAGCCAGGCTGCCTCGGGGTCGCCCGTCTGTCGTCTGCAGGTAGTTTTTCTACCTTTTCCCTCCAGTTTTTGGAGAAGACATGTCACCCATCCCTAATGGCTGCCCGGCAAATTGTGGTGAATGTGTTGAGCTAACGGACGCAGGAGGCCGCGGTCTGTCCTCTCTATTGGATTTGTCGGTCAGATAATGCGATTGGGCCTAATCAATACCGTCCACAAAGACCTTTAGGGGCAGGAGGAGAGCTCTCCTTTCAGCCGCCTTTCATCACTCTCTCCCCCCGATCGCCGTCTCGTCTGTCCGCCTCGGCTCAGCTGATGGGAAGTTGTGGCTGAAAGCCTCAGAAATGGTTTTGGAAGAGTCCGGTCTCAGCAGGTCCGCTCCCTCTGCTCCTCCGTCAGGCGGCGTGGGAGAAGCAGGTGCAGCAGGAAGGGACGCCGCTCAGCCGGTACTACGCCCAGTGGAAGAAGCTGAGGGAGAAGGAGATCCAGCTGGAGATCTCCGGCAAAGAACGGGTAAATCCATCCTCAGTCGGCACGAAGCACCTTTATTGTTCCCCCACTTGAACCGTGAGCCGGTCCCGGTGGAGGAGGTCAGAGTCCCGGTTCTCACTGCGGCCGCTGTGTCTTCTAAAGATGGAGGATCTGGACCTGCCTGAGATCAAACGCAAGAAGCTCCAGGAGAAGAAGGCCGAGGACAAGAAGGAGTTCAAGGACCTGTTCGAGTCCGACAGCGAGTCGGACGGGGACGACGCGGGACTCAAGGTCAAAGGTGAGACGGCGTTTACCCACAGGTCATCATCTCACTGACCTTTGACCTGGTTGTGCTTCTATAGTTTTGTGTTCTTCTCTTGTATTTTCTATTCTTTATATTTGTTTATATGACACTTTTCATGCTTATAGAGCCCAAAATAATATATCTGTGTGTGTGTGTGTGTGTGTGTGTGTGTGTGTGTGTGTGTGTGTGTGTGTGTGTCCTGGCCTCCTGGCCTCCTCCCATGCTCTGGATGAATCAGTGTAAAGATGGATGCGTGTTGTGCAACAGCCGCCGCCGCGTGCTGTTCCCCCGCTCGGCCTCTAGGGGGCTGTATTTTGTTTCCACAGCGAAGTTGAGAGTGGAGTTGGAGTGTGATTTCTCTGCTGGGATCCGTTTGAGCGCCGCTCACTTATCTTAAAGATTGCAGCCGCGTGACGAGCCGCCGAGCCGCCGGCGCGGCGAAGCGTCGTCAGAGCCCAGAATTAAATCTGGCCGGCGGACCGGCCCCGCTCATCCGTTAACCCCCGCACGTCTGGCCCCGCCGGGGTCGCCCACGGGTCACAGGCAGCTGCAGAAAAGCCTCCCTTTACAGCTTTCCACTCGGACACGCTCCAGGCGGGCCGGGGGGGGTGGGGGGTGGGGGGGACCGGGGCTAGGGGGGCGGCGGCGGCCCTCCGCAAGGTCACAGAGGAAAGGAGTAGGCGGCGGGGGATTTTTTTTTTTAATGCATCTGGACCTCATTGTAGGGAGAGTCCCCACAAACGGACCGGCAGCTGCTGCCGGCAAGCCCCCCCCTCCTCTCCCCCCTCTTCTCGTCACTCTCCCCTCCACCCCTCCCAAACCCTCGTGCGCACACACACGAACTGAAACCCCTCGACAGGAAGTACAGGCTTGGATCCCAGCGGGGGTTCCTAATTCAAACCAGCCCACTGGAACAGCCAGAGGTGGCCGCTCCCCCTCCTCTCCTCCGCTCTACCTCTCTCTCTCTCTCTCTCTCTCTCTCTCTCTCTCTCTCTCTCTCTCCGGCTTCTCCGTCTGTAACCAGCTGCCCCCGCATGTCCTCGCAACACGTGCACACACTCACACATTTATCTCACACACACACACACCGCCTCGTCGTCCAGTCTCGGAGAGCCAGAAGCTCTCGGGCAGCTCACCAAAGATCTCTGTGGTCTCGTACACTCCCGGAAAGAGGGGGAGTTTCAGACCGATGCCTTAGATAGGGAGCGGTGTGTGTGTGCGTGTGTGTGTGTGCGTGTGTGCGCAGGGGGAGGAAGGTCGTCGTCGTCGGTGTGCAATAAGTCATCCAAATCATTCGGGGAGGGGGGGGGGGGCAACCTTTGAGGTCCGACTGAAGCCTGCAGGCTCCATGTGAGCAAGTTTAAGATGAGAGTTATCTTTTTCTGTGTGTGTGTGTGTGTGTGTGTGTGTGTGTGTTGGCAGTGCAGCTCACAGAAGACATACTGTGTTGTGCTCCCCCCGCCGCCGCCGCCGCCTCTCATCACACCTCAACTTCAAAGCCCGTAGACCTCAGTTGTCCCTTTGGCTGCACAACACACACACGCACACGCACGCACACACACACACGCGCAGAGACGCCGCCATCACCGCCGTAGCCGTGGAACCTGCCTGCTATCTCCATTTGCTATATTTAGGCCATGAGCATAAGATGTCTGAAATTGCCGGTAGTAAACTGTCATGGGTGTTTGTGCGGCGGCGGCGGCGGCGCCTGTAATCGACTCTCAGCTCCATCTCAGGAGGAAATAGACACTTCCAGCTGCCTCTGATACCTGGCCCACATATCCACGTCTCCGCGGTCCTCAGACGTCAGCCGCGCACCGGCGCAAACTTAAAAACGTCTGAAGAAAGTTGAAAAAAAAAAAAAGAAAACTCCCTGCAGCTGAGTGTTGTTTTTTCACTCCTACTGTCTTCCCTCAGGTAAAAGCAGCGGCGGCGCGTCAGACGATGAAGACGATGAACTTGAGGATCTGTCTGACGTGAGCGATGACGGAGAGGGGGGAGAGTCAGGTTCGTCCAGGACTTAAAATTCTTCTTCCGCTTTGATTTATGGAGCTCAGCGGTGTCGAACGCATTTTAGCTCAGACTCCAAATCCTGTCAACAAATGGAGCCATAATGACCTTTAAAATGAGATTTTAGAAGTTTGTCTTTGTTGTTACATAGATTATCTATGATGAAGATATCTATATTTTCACAATTATGGCGGGAAATGGCTTCAATCTCAACAGAAATGACTGTTGATGAAGCTGACGACGTAGCAGGCCTCCGTGTTCGTGTCTCACATCCGCCGGTCTTAAGAAATCTGGTAGAAATCAGTGTTTTCTTTGTAGTTTTTTACAATTGGCTCGGTGGTTTTCCTGGATTGGACCTTCTTGTGATCCACGTTTGACACCTCCTGTGTCAACTCTCAAAAATCAACATTAAGTTACATGTTACATTTCACAAGTAACGCTGCTGTATTTACTTTCCTTAAAGCCATCGAGCTCATGGTGGATCTTCAACTAAGAGCTTGCTGATCACTCTAATGGTTTATTTTTTTATTTTTTTTTCTGTACAATTTCCTTGGTGGTTTGGTGGACCGGATCGGAGCCTCCTGGGGCCGGTTTTGGCCTACAGGCCTCATGTTTTACACCCTTCATTTGGTTTAGATGGTTCAGGAACCAATAAAAGACAAGATGCCTTGAAAGAAAAGTCTTTAAAGCAGTCCTATATAATTTATTTTCATGATTAAGTCGTTACAGGTTCAACTGGACTCATACAAATCAGGTTTTAATGTTTAATAAATATATTGAAACGGAAACAAGATTTTCAAGTGGAGAATAATTTAAAATGCTTGATTCTGTTAGAAAAAATTAATAAGAAATTTGAAATCAGAGCTGTTGTGATTTGAGTTGTGATCTGTTGTGGTCTTTGTTCCAGATGAGGACGGAGACGCCGCCGCCCCTCAGCCGCTGTCCTCCGCCGCTCTGATGAAGCTGGCGCAGGGAGACGAGGACGTGGTGGAAGACCTGCAGCTGTCCGACGACGACTGAGCGTTGCTACGTTTTGTTTCTGTTTGTTTTTTGTTTTTGTTTTTTTTGTATGGCTTCACTTCTTCATTTGTACAGAGCAGCAAAAGTTCACGACCTCATTTTAATAAAGAGCTTCAGAATCCAGTCTGAGAACTTCTGAGAGTCGAGCTCGTCGCTGAAAAGAGCCGCCGCCGCTGCCGCCGTGCATGTGCACACCTGTAGGCCGCCCCGGGCTCTGCGAGGGCGCCCGGCCGAGCCGGGCCCGGCCCGGCCAGGAGGGGGGAAGAGGAGGAGGGTGGAGGCGGCGGGAGGGAGGGAGGGAGGGGGGGAGGGGAGGCGGGTGTTGAGCCCCGAGGCTGCAGCGCCGTGCCAGGCTGGCAGGGCGGCGACTGATGCCGTGCCAGAACTCTCTGCCCAGGTGGCGGAGCAGCAACACAGGCTGGTCTGTTTCTGAGCCAAGCCCTCCCCACCCCCACCCGTCACCCCATCACACCCCCCCCCCCCCCCTCCCCCGCCTCCCCCCTCGCCTGCCCACACCCGGACCGCTGTCTGTGCATTCACATGCTCAGACACAACTCGTGTCAAACGGCAGGGTTTTTTTTAAACGCACACACACACACACACACCAACGGAGGAGCGGTCTGTCGTCTGCGGCGGCGGCGAGCCGTGGGGAGGGGAGGGGGGGGGGAGGAGGAGGAGGTGGGTTTGGGGGGGGTTGGGGTGGAGGGTGGTCCCACCAGAGCGAGCTTTGAAGCAGGAGTGCGAGCGGGACCAGGCTCAGGTTTCCCCCCCTGCAGGCAGGGAGCGCCCGGCCCGCGGCTGAACCTCACACCCCGACAGCTGGTGTTGACCTGAACCCAACACACACACACACACACACACACACACACTCCCGTCCTCCTTCACCTGACAGAAAGATGTCGAATGCAAGCACACAGAAGCAGAGAGCGAAGGAGTTTCTGTAGGATTTATTTCACCTGCGTTGGTGAATAGAAAAATAGGATGAAGACAAAACTTTTGAAGGGAAATCTAGAGACCATTTTTAATTCATTGCTTGCGAAGTTAAAAAAAAAAAAAAAAAAAAAACCTTTAACAAATTCAAAACCTTTGCATTACGATCTTTGTGCCTTTCTTTTCCCTGCAAACCAAGAGAAAACAAAGTAAATGTATCTTTGGAATCCATCGTAAGGGCTAATTTCAATACATATCATAATCTGCTTTATCTACTACATCAAAAGTCCTATAAATACTTTGTCCTCATATTTATATGCTGAAGTAGCATTCGAGATTGGAGCTTCTTTTTTTGTCTTCCATATTAGTTTAAAAAAAAAATGGCAACAGAAAAAAAAAATGAACAAAAGTACCACCAAAGTTCAGCAAGTCACATTTTTCAGTAAAGAAAACCTTATTCGTGCAACTACATTTAACGAAAAGAGTTAAAGTACCACGTATGTAACCTTCAGGATATTTTCATCTTAAGCGTGATTCTGTACAATTTTGCATGTTTTCCTACCTCCCACAGTAGTCAACACCAGCACACAATGACATGAAGCCGCGCACGCACGCACGCGCGCACGCACGTCTGAGTGACGGCTCCTACCGCGTGGCCTCGGGCTCGGTTTACACGACAAACATTTCCAAGTGAAGTCGCAGAAAAATAGAACGTTTGTTGCGGTTCTTGGGGGTCCGTCTACACGACAACGGCGCTCGGAGCCCGAGGTGGAATTTTTAGAAATTGCATCTTCGTCAGTCCGCCGCGCACCGCGGCCGGGGGCGAGCAGCTCTTCTGCACATGCTCAGTAGATGGACCGGAGTCCAGATTCTCCTGAACCTGGGAGTTTCAGAGTTAACAGTCGCCGTAACAACAATCCAACATGGCCGCCTGTCCGTACGAACGTCTGCTAGCTCCCTGCTAGCTTACAGCCTGGCATGCTAACCGCGCCGCTTCCGGCCGTTTCTGAAACGAAAACGCCGGAACGTCTGCGCTTTCACTTGAAGCGTGGTCGTGTAAACGGGGCCGGGGTCCGTCCCGCCGCCCCTCCCCCCGCCGGACCGCCTGATAGCAAACACGAAGCGCGGGTCCAATTCCACACATCCAGTCATCTTTGGTATCGGGACAGTGGAATGCATAGTTGCAGTGATAAGAAGAAGCTGCTCGGCATATGTTTCAGCTCCGGCCTGAAGGAGAGACAGCGCCACGCCGCCGTCTGGCCTCGGGGAAACGGGAGACGAGACGAAAGGAGGGAGCGAGGCGAGGGGAGAGGCCTCCTTTTGAATTCCTCTGCGGGCTTGTGGTGGGAGCGGGCGGCGAGATGGAGATGAGGGGAAGAAAAGTGAGCGAGCAGAGCTTCCTCCAGCCCAGGAAGGAAGGAAGAGTTTCCGTCAGCGTCTGACTGTCTGACTTTTGTGGCAGGGCTTTGCTCCTTCTCTTTTTTTTTTCCTTTTTTTGGCAGGCTGTCTGTGACCAGCTGTCTCCTTTTGCTCCTCTTTCTGTCCCTCCGTCGCTCCACGTTTCTTTGGATTCTGCTCAGCTACAGCCGCTGCACAGGAAGTCAGCTGATTGGCCGGCCGGACTCGGTCCGCATTGTCTCGTGTCCTCCAATAAAATTCAACTTAAAGGTCCCGAGGTGAGGGGCGTCCGGTACGCGGGGGCGGGCGGGGCGGGGGGTCGCCGGGGTCTCGTCCCCCTACGAGGGCGTCTTGGCCTCGTAGCGCGCCGCCGCCGTGGAGCCGTTCTCCTGCTTGGGGGAGGAGCAGCCCGGGGTGGGGCCGCTGTACGGCGAGGAGCTGCTGCTGGTGGAGGCGGGCCGGTGCTGCAGGGTCAGGGCCAGGGGCAGGGGGGCGTCGGACGGGGTCGCCAGGGGGTCCCGGTCCCTCTCGGCGGGGCGGAGGGCGGCGGCGGAAGGCGCGAACGGGAACGCCAGCGGGAATCCCGTCATGTAGAAGAGCCTGCCGACGCGGCGCGCCACCTGGGGAGAAGCAGAGCGGAGCGGAGCGGTGAGTGTGACGCCGGGCGGCCGACAGCCGGAGAAACACCGTTCAGAGAGAGAGAGAGAGGACGGGCTGCAGTCTGAGGGGCAGGCTACGCTAGGCTAAACTAGCAGCTGTTCCTTAATCCTACAGACGGAGACACACACAAGCTCACTCGGTCATACACAAAACGCACACACACACACACGCGCTGGTCTGGGGTGTGTGTACCTGCGAGCGGATCTTGAGCGCGGGCCCCAGCTTTAGTCCCATGGTGGTGAGCAGGTGCTCCTCAGTGAGCAGCGGCAGTGTCTCTCCATCAATGGCCTGCTCCCGAAACACCTGGCAGAGACACAGCCGCTTCAGCCACAGCCCCGACGCACACTCACACACACTCACACACACCTACGCCACCTCACACACACACCGCAGAACTGGGGCTCCGTCTCCAATATGGACAATCCTTTGTCTCTTAATGATGAGGTGTAATGTGGAGCAGCGTGAAGCCGTTTGGCCTCACAGTCTGACTGCATGTTCTCCCTGTGTGTTTTCCTCCAGTGACAGTCGGAGGTTGGTGGCTGTTTTCAGGTTCTCGCTCTGTCCACCCCCCCAAGTCAAATCGAGTCCTAACAACCTTTAAATTTTAACCTTACAGATTGTCTTTGCTGTGATGCAGAGCGCATGTCATGAAAATGTCTTTATTTTCACAAAGCCAAACAATTACTCTGGAAATTGACAATAATCTCTACATTAAACCCGTTTCGATAAAACTTTGAGGTGCAAAATACAGTGAAATATCAAAAACTATTGGGTTATGCATGTTTTTATAAACTCATGGCTCTGAGGCTAATGCTAGTTAGCTAGCTTTCATGTTAGCATCCCAGATATTTCAGCTCGGGGCTCAGCGTTCTGTTGATTCTGCTACTGTTAAGGAATTTGTTCTTTAAATTAATATTGTTGACATTTTCCCAATTTTCTTGGTGGTTTGGCGGGCCGGACTGAACCCTCCTGGGGGCCGGTTTTGGCCCACAAACCTTATGCTTGGCACTGCTGAATTAGATAAGTGATGCAGGAATATAAAGACAAGCTGGTATTAAATAGAAATCTTTTAAAAACATTCAAAAATTCTCATCTATATTATTATTTTTATGATTAAGTAATCTTCTATAGGTATCAATCCAACTCATAAAATCTGATTTTCACGTTTATTATGAGGATTAACTTTTTTCTTGGAATTTATTTTCAGGGAGAGAATAATCATAAGTGGAGAAAAGATTGATTATATGACAAAAAAACACTTTTTTTTCCCATTTGCTTGGTAGTTTGTTGTTGGGCCGGATTGAAGCCTCTTATGGGCCGATTGTGGCCCACGGGCCTCATGTTTGACCTCCCTGGTCGAGACAAACATTTGTGTCCGTCACAACTCGGTTGGTTTTCATGAAGAGCAGCCATGGAGACAGAGAGAGGAGCTCAATACATTTTTAAAAGGTGATTCGAAGGAGGTTGACTTCTCCTCAAACGCCGAATGACCACACACACACACACACACACACACACACACACACACACACACACACACAAATACACACACCGCTCACACAGGAAGACGCCTACACACTCCGCTCACACACACACAAAGCCCACGAAAGCAGCTGAAACACGTGAACACTGCCATTCATGCATCCGCACACGTTCGCTCAGACTGGAATATACACACGTTAAGAGCTTTCGCCTAATCATAATGAGACGCCCTTGGAAGTGCCCGGGCGCTTCTGGAGTACGCATTATGTTCTCAGCCTCTATTCTTCTTCTATGCTTGGTAGACAGCCTGCCCCCGGCCTCCATCTTCCCCCCTCCTGCTCTCACCTGTGTGTATTCAGCACATCCAGCCAGGCTGCTTATGAAGCCGCACACATCTTCCACACTCCACTTGCTGATGTCCTCCACAGGATTCGCCGTGGCCGAGTCCTCCCCATCCATGAAAAGACCTCCCAGAGAGCCTGGAAGAGCAGCGGCGGGTGAAAATGATGTGTCAATAACGCGCACGGGGCTCAGAGCCGCTGCGCGTCTGGCAGACGTTGGGAGGAGAAGGAGCCGACCGTCGTGACGACAGCCGTGGTTTGAATAACGGACGACCGGCTGCACTCATTGGACAAAACCAGTTCATCAAAGTCAAGGCCGATCAATTAAGAATCAATTCAATTAGTGAACGTTTGATGCGAAACATTGCTTCCGAGTTTGCATGTTCTCCCCGTGTGTGTGTTTCCTCCAGGTACTCCCGATTTCCTCCCCCAAAACACTAAAATACTGAATGTTCTGGTTGCACAGCTGGTGGTTCTGGAGACGACGGCGCTGATGTTTGTCCTGGTTAAACTCAAGTCTGGTTTTTTTAGGATGTTCAATCAAATCTGACATAAAAATAAACACCAGATTTTAGACGTCTGCCAAATAACGCTCTGAAAACATCCGCTGACTGGTAACCAGAGACACAACATGCAGATCCTCCTGCCGCTTCGAGGACTTTAGTCTCATCTCTGCAGCCCAGATTTCAATCTTCTCTCCTTCAGACACTTTTCCTCTCCAGCTGTGTTATTCCAGGTATGTGTGTGTGTGTGTGTGTGTGTGTGTGTGTGTGTGTGTGAGAGCGAACGGCGCCTCCCTCCCCCGCTCTGCCCACGTGGCCGTGCTGCTGCTGGTGTGCTGGTGGGGTCAGCCCGGGGTCACATCCAGGGCCCCTAACAGGGTGAGGTCTCCTCACTGGAGACACGCACACTGAGAGTGACGCTAATGGCTTTCATATGTCAGCTCTCAGCTCCGTGTGTGTGTGTGTGTGTGTGTGTGTGTGTGTGTGTGTGTGTGTGTGTGTGTGTCGTCTTTCTCACCCGTGTGAAAGTACGGGTTGGCGTAGGGGAAGCCGAAGGGCAGCGTCTGGGCGTGCAGAGCAGGCAGCGGCGGTATGAACCCCGGGGGCAGGTACTTGAGGTCAGTCTTGCCCAGTCCCGGGGTGAAGAGCTGCCGGCTGGGCGACTCGGCGTCGGCCGAGCTGCAGGGGGCGCTCAGCCGGCCCGAGCTCTCTGCCGCCTCCTTGGCACCGTCGCACGCTCGATTGTTGCCAGTGTCCTTGCCCCGCTCGGCGTGCCGGGGTTTACTGCCAGGCGTCGCGGCGACGCCGTCCCGCCGCTCCTCGCACGATTCCTCCTCGCTGTCCGAGTCCTTCATGTCGTCGTCGTGCGGCTCCAGGTCCGCCTCCCGCCCCCGGTCCTCTCTGGGCCCTCTGTGGTCGCCCGGGCGGAGCTGCATCTGCAGAGCCCTGCGGGCCGCCCTCCTGGAGTCGGCGTCCGCCGCCGCGCCGGAGCTCTGGGCCTGGCTCTCCTTGGGCGTGGACGCCGCCGCGGGCTGCTGCTGCTGCTGCTGGTGGTTGAGGGCGAGGAGGGGCGTGGCGGCCCCGTGGCGAAGCACCAGCATGGCGTTGGAGCGGCGGGCCAGCTCCTCCCGGAGAGGATGGCCCTCTGGGATGTCGTGGAGGCTGCGCAGCGCCGGGTGGTCGGGGGGCAGGCCGGGCGGCAGGGCGACCAGAGGGTCCGCACCCAGCAGCCGCTGCTGCTGCTGCTGCTGCTGCTGCTGCCGCTGGTGGAGGTTCTCCAACTCCTTCTGCCTGAGCAGCTCTGCTGACATCTCAAGTCTGAAGCAGCAAAACACAAGAGGCGGAGTTTAACATCCACGTCGGACGGATTCCACAACATCCTCAAAATGTGCCTTCAAGCTACTGCAAACCCCGTTTACTTCAAAACAGTTTCACATTTACATGGAAACGTTTTGAAAACGATGTCCGTTTACACAGAAATGCTGAAAACTGTAGTTTTCACGTTGGACCACTAGCGGGTGCTGTTTGCAGCAGCAGTATTTTCACCGTCCACGGGAGACGGAGCCCGAGCCTCTTCTAAAAGTTGCCTTTTCAGTGACTCTGAGCACCGCTGTCACGTCAAGGGACACCCAGAATGCAACTAAAATTTAACTTTCTTGAAAACGGGGCCCAAAAACGACATGAAAAGCTTCTATATCAGCATCACACACTGCGACACACACCTGGCCAGATTCTGCTTCCTCAGCAGCTCCTGTTGACGAGCAAAGATCTCCGCTTGAGCCGGCTGGAGGAAACTGTAACCTGAGACGGGCAGAAAGTACAGAGGAAAAACTTTGAGCTGATTATTGAAAAGGAGAATTAAATCTCTGTAAAATCAGAGAAATGACTCAGAACCGAGCAGAAGTCCGAGACTGACCGGGAGCCTGGCAGAGCGCGGAGGGCATGCCCAGGAACGGAGGTCGCAGGTGAGGTCCTAAGGCGATGTGTGGAGCGGTTGGAGGCGACAGCAGAGGCGGAGGATGGGACATCTCTCTGTGGAAACACACACAGACACACACACACACACACACAAAGATAACATGAGTTTCAAGCTGAGAAAGTTCAACCGACGACAGAGTGAAGCATGAAGCGACAAACAAAACACAGCGGCCTGCATCAATAGTTCACCGCCCGCTTCTGAAGTTTCTCTCTTCTCAGCACATCTCCGCTCTATCTGTGTGTGTGAGTGTGTGCATGTGTGTGTGTGTGTGTCCTGCCACACCAATGTATGCAGTGTATTTTTATCAGTGGCGCTCCAGAGGCCCCCATGTCGCCCCAGTGCCTCATCAGTCTTGTCACGCCGCAGCAAGCGCCGCTGGCCATCGCTGTACCTTGGACTGCAGCCCTTCCTTCCCCTGCCGCCTCTCTCTCTCTCTCTCTCTCTCTCTCACACACACACACACACACACACACACACACACACACACACACACACACACACACACACAGCTCGAGACCCGCACACATAATGAGGGCTGAATGCACAATGCCAGTGTGTCATGCTCCGACAGCTGGGGCGGCCCCTGCGTCTTGACCGGGACCACGGGCTGAAGGACCTTCTAATTAACACTCATCCCTCCTCTCCTCTCTCCCTTTTTTTTCCACGTCCTTCTCCCCCATTTCCCTCCCCCTCTCTCCCCCTCTCGCTCTCCCTCAGCTGCATTGAAGCCGTTGAAAAGATGGAGCGTCCTGCAACCTCTGCTTCTGAAAGGGCCTCTCCATTATTGGCTTCATCTTTTGTCCTCCTTGAGGGGGAAAGGTGCCTCTCACCTCTCTTGTTCGGCTCTACCCATCTTTTTTTTTTTTACTTATTCCCTTCTTTTCCTATCACCTCTGAAAATCTGATTTTTTTTTTTTCATCCTCTCATCCACTTCCGTTTCTGTATATTTTTCTCATTTGCCTTGTTTCCCTCCGGCCCGTGGGCTCCTCTCGCTCCGCCGGCTTCACATCTCTTAAAGGGGGAACACAGAAACCTGCGATGAGGCCGGGGTCACGTCCACCTTGACCCCCGGAGGTGTCAGAGCGCCTTGCAGCCCGGAGTGCAACTTGTCAAGCCGTTTCCAGGGCCTTCTCGCAAATCACACCTCTCTGCTGCTGCTGCTGCGGCCGCGTGAGGAAAACAACCGACACCGTGGGACGCAGCAGCCGCAAATATTGTTTTGCAGCCGTGTTGAAATTAGCCAGCGCCTGCATGTCTCCCGCCTCGCTAAATGGAAGAGAGAGGGAGGGAGAGAGAGAGAGAGAGAGAGAGCGGAGCTGCAAGATGAGATGGGGGGGTTGGAGCCAGTGAGGGGAGATGGTGCCGCCGCCGCGCGTGCACGTGTGTGAGTTCGGGTGTGGAGATGTGAGTGTGTGTGAGTGTGTGTGTGTGTGTGTGTGTGTGGGGGGGTGAATTCATCGATCGCCTCCGCCGCTGAAATGTTAATGCTAATCGTATAACCGCTCTCTCCGGCGGTGCCTCGCACTCCAGTGGCAGCTCCAATTAATCTTGGGTGAGGGCTGCGGCGCGTGACCCTGCAGCCCGCGAGCCGGGGCCCCGCGAGCCGCTGCTTATGTAATTACACCGCCCAGTGTGTAATCACCTGGCCTAATCCCTCCGGGCTGGCAATTAGCCCCGCGACGCGCACTTCCACCGGGCTGCGGGGGGAAGAAACCCGCCTTCCACCCCCGCCACGGCTCCCGCATGCCAAGCTCCCATCACCCCTCCCTCATCTCCACCCCTCCCTCCATCCCTCCGTCCTCCCCCCTCCATCCCTCCCCTCGCCGCGCAGCGCCTCCCTCTCCGCCTGGCGTTAGCCCGCAGATGAATAACGGTCAATTAAAGCTGCATGACTGGGGCTGCCAGGCGTCTGCGCCACCATAATTAGGCCTAATCACGGAGAGAGAGAGGGAGAGGGGGAGAGAGAGAGGGAGAGAGAGGGAGAGAGAGAGAGACACTCCTCCCTCCGCTCCCTGCCTCCATCTCTGCCTCTCTTCCTTCTTTTATAGGAGGCAATTTTCAGGGGAGGAGTGGCAGACATTAGTCGTTTTGCTCTGGGGTTTGTGTGTGTGTGTGTGTGTGTGTGTGTGTGTGTGTGTGTGTGTGTGTGTGTGTGTGTGTGTGCGTAATCTTGCGCACTGTGTGCGTTTTGTTGGCAAACCACAGAAACACTCACCTAGTTTTTTTTTTTTTTTTTTTCGTTTGGGGTGGGGTGGGGGGTGGGGGGTGGGGGGGTGGTAGGCAGATTCACAGGGTGGACTCATAATCCACCCCGCTAACCCCACCCCACCCCACCCCCCCTCCGGCCCGCCTGCAGTGAGGCCTGGGGTGGGGTGGGGTGGGGTGGGGTGGAGCGGAGGCCGGGGGGGGCTCCCGGGGAATTCACTGGTGTGTGGCGACCTGTCAGAGTGGCGACAGCAGCCCCGGTGTGGTCGTCTGTGTGTGTGTGTGTGTGTGTGTGTGTGTGTGTGTGTGTGTGTGTGTGTGTGTGTGTGTGTGTGTAGGTGCGTCTGTGTAAGTGTGTGTGACAGGGCTGCCCTTAATGACTGGAGCGTGGGGGGATTAGGAGCGCCGCGCGGCCGCCTTCGGCTCCTTCTCCGCAGGAACACATTTACACAGGAAGCTCATTAAAATGGATGAGGCTCGCTCTCTCTCTCTCTCCGTCTCCCTCGCCCTCTCTCTCTCTTTCTTTCTCTCTCCCTCCCTCGCTCTCCCTCTCTCCAGCTCTCTCTCTCTCTCTCTCTCTCCCTCCCTTGGTTCATCTCTCCATCCCGTCCTTCTCTTCCTCCTCCGTCCTCCCTCTCTCTCCTTTAAACCCCATGTCTCTCTCCCTTGGTCTGTCTCTCCTCCTCCTCTTCCCTCCATCCCTCTATTTGCCTTGCAGATGCTTGGTGAGCTTAGTGCCATTTAAGGCCAGACATATGGAGCGCCAGGCTCTAAGCCCATCGAGCGGCCCTAATGATTTGTTTTTAACAATGGGCCCTAATGGGCCCCAGATAATCAATGATGAGGGGTCGATGGAAAGGTGAGCCACGCAGAGAGTTACAGAGGGGGGGGGCTTCTCTCTCCAACTCACTTCCACAGCCTTGCTTTTCATTTTATAGCTGTTTTTTTTTTTATATATATTATTTATTTTCCAGACCAATTATCCTGATTTTAATTTGCCTCTCACTTTGTGTCTTAATCCTCTCCTGCTCTCACTTTCTTTGCCGTTCTGTGTATTATCGCTCAGGTCTCTCTGAACATACATCTAATCGTTAAACGTTTCATTGAGACTCATCTGAACGGGATTTTTTTGAAGGCTCCGTTTGTGACAACACATCTTTTCTGCATTTTCGCTTCAGAAAAGTTTCACATTTGGACCTGAACAGCATGGTAAACTGAAATGATGTAGTTGGTACGCCGGGCCACTAGTGGGTGCTGCTGTTTGATTTTGTAATAAAAGCACACAGAGAACAATTCATTGAAAACATGAATTATTCATTAACGGGGACATCTGTGTGGACAGATGATGGATTACTTTTACAATAAAACTGCCGCCCTGGAGTCAAACGTTCTCATTGTTCGTCTACTGAGCATGTGCAGAACTGTTTACCGCGGCCGCGGTGGGCCGTATACTCTCCGCCATCTCCATGGAGACAAAGCTCCAGTATTTTCAAACGGTGGCATTTTCATCTAGTTACACCACGACAGAGTTTGAGTGTTTCCAAAAAGTTTGTTGTTTCTTGGGAAGTTAGAGTGAACTCTATTTGTTGCTGTTTGTATTCAAATAAGCCGATACTTCAAACAAGAAGTTTGAAGAAATCACTGACGGAGTTTGCAGTAATTTCCATCGATGTCTGGTTTTAATGTGCCTAAAATGAGCAACATCCTGCCAAGCCAGCAGTTTCTCAACTGTTAAAGTTGGATAAACGGGCGGCAGGATGAGAGGCCTTCTTCTAACCGCCGGGACGTTTCTGTAACGACCAATATTATGAGTTTGAGTTTCCCTAAGCAGGGAAACACCAGACGATCCACGCACACAGGTGAAGCTGCAACGATGACTTACACCTTCTTCTCCTCTTATTTTTAATTCAGTCAAAGGCATGGGCTGTGAGGAAGCTAAAGAGGACATACAGGGAGGACGAAGTGAGGAGGATATAGAACGATGGATGGAGGGATGGAGGGATGGAGGGATGGAGGAGGGGAGGGTGAGACCTAGTTAACTCTCCCGGTCCTGTGTGGCTAATTACTGTGTGTGCTGTCGGAGAACAGCCGCGGCTCACTGAGTACATTCACACTGCACCACTGGCCTCTCTCAGACACACACACACACACACACACACACACACACACACAGATTAGCAGACATATTCACACAAACAAACCCAAATTCAGTCTGCCTAGATGAGCACGCACGCAGGCCGCCAGCTTGAAAAATGGAACAAACAAACACACACGAGCACACGGCTCCCCCTCGCCTCAACACACCAAATATATAAATATATATGTATATATAAATATATAAATATACATATATATATATATATATATATATATATATATATACACACACCCCCACAGTCTCCCAGAGCTGCATCACACAGCGCCTGGCCGCTCTGCTTCCTGCTTATTTCCCCTCCTACCCCCCCTCACCATCAGCAGCCCCGCTCTGCCTCACACACACACACACACACACACACACACACACACACACACACACACACACAGCACACAGCACACACACACACCCCCTGCTGCCGCACCGCCGGCCCATTATCGATCTCCCGCCTCTCCCCGCGCCACATAAATAATCGACAAGCAATTACCCGCCCACTCCCGCTGCCCCCGGCTTTGTTTGGGAGGCGCAGGGGCCAGCCGTGGGGGGAGAGGAGGGAGGGGGAGCGCGGGGGGGGGGGGGGGGGGGGGGGGGGGGGAAGAGCCGCCGTGCAGGCGTGCAGCTCCACAGTGGTAGCCAAGAGGTTATTGGATCCTTAGTTTAGCCATGTATGTGGAAATCCACACGCAGAGGTGCACTGCAGCACACTGAACCAGCCTAATATGAGCTGGGATCCTGCTGAAGAGGCTGAGAAGAAGAAAAAAAACAACAGGAGAGCGGCGGCGGACTGATGCAAACTGGCAGCTGATTAACTCCTTCAGCTCCTGTGCGCCGTGCGCCGAGCACGTGGGAGTTTTTAATGATGAATAATACTTTCATGGCGAGCGGCGGCGGGGCTGCGGCGGGGGTCTGGAGCGAGCCTGTTCTCTACCTGTCGGTGTAATGTGCGTCCCGGTGCTGTGGCAGGCCCTGCTTGCGTCTCTGGCTGGATGAAGAGGAGCTGCTGCCTGCTGACGGCAGGTGAGCCTCCAGAGCCTGTGGGTTCCTCACGGCGGCGGCCAGCGCCTCGTGGCGAGCACGAAGCAGATCTGAGGAGGGAGCAGACAGAGCGGATGCCATGAAGAATTAATAAGGCGGAGAACGGGGGAGGACAGAGGGGAGATGACGTTAAGCTTCACAGGCAAGAACTCATGTCTGGAGAGAAACCTGAGGAGAGTCAGAACACAATCGAAGTTCACAGCAGGAATGCTGCGATGCCAGTAACCAGAACCGGGACCGACACCGCACCAGGACTCGATAAAACATCCCCGACGGGACCAGGCCAGCTTTACGTCACGTCACGCGTCAGCGGCGTCGCCCGCAGGTGCACAAGAGCGCGCGAGCGACGTCCGCGGTTAAATAAAGGTTAGCGCTCATAATCCCGCTTTAAAGAAAGGGGCATCGCAGCGTCTCTAGTTCACAGCTTTACCGTTGCTGATTGCTGTAAATGTTACGATTTCAGCTGGATGGAAAACAGTAGATGCGAAACATACTTTTAAAAGTTATTTATGTCCCGCAGTGACGGATGTACGGGGGTAAGTATGCAGACAGCTCATAAAAACACCCAATAAATCATTTTAAAGTCCCAAGTCGCCCCACTTCCACATTAGCAGTGGAAATGATGGGTCATGTGTTCGCTGTAATCCCACATTCAGATACCCACATGTACCTCTACACACACCCCGAGATAAACAAAGCCGACGCTCTGGCAGAGGAGTGGGATATTAGGACGCAGCGCTCAACTCCATCTGTCACGCTTTAGGCCCGAGCTGACCAGAAAATTAACGGGGGGGGCGGTAGGGGGGGGATCTCCAACAAAGAACCAGGAGAAATGATGACTTTTTTTAAAGCAAATCACGTCCGGCGTTGTTTTCCTGAGGAATGAGTAACTTCACACGGCGGGCACACAGCTTGCTTTAACCCCTTCCTGCCCCCTCCCTCCATCTCTGCTGCCCTTGCCCTACACCTCCTGCCCTCACCCATCTTTTCTTCCCCCCCCCCCCCCCCCCCTCTCTCTTCCTCTCTCCCTCTTTTCCTCGCAGGAGAAGAAGACTCATCATTATCAGCCAGGCCAGGCCACACCAGGAGACATGGCTTCTAATGAGAGAAAAATCCATCCCGCTCTCTCTCTCTCTCTCTTCCTCTCTCTCTCTCTCTCCCTCCTCCTCGCTCTCCGCCTCAATCTATCCCTCCCCTCCACCCCCCACCCCCCACCCCCAACCCTCCACCACCCTTTTTTTAATTAGACAGATCCCTCGGGAGCTAGGGGCCATTTCCGCCGCCGGTACGGGTGTGATGTGTGTTTCTGTGTGTCTGCGTGATTTAGGTGCTTGCTGTGTGTGTGTGTGTGTGTGTGTGTGTGTGTGTGTGTGTGTGTGTGTGTGTGTGTGTGTGTGTCGGAGCAGTTGAGCGGGCGCCGGAGTGGGGGGGGTGAAGCGACAGATATTAATGCGGCCTAGCTCCGGTGTATCGATCTGTTTGCTGCGCCAGGCCGCAGGGGACTCGGCTGGCGGCAGACAAGGGTGTGTGTGTCTGTGTGTGTGTGTGTGTGTGTGTGTGTGTGTGTGTGTGTGTATGTGTGTGTGTGTGTTGGTGTGGGCGAGGCGGGTGAGGTGGGGGTTGTGAGAGATAAGGGAAGGATCAGAGGGAACTGAAGCCCCAGAGCGTGCATGAACACGAGCGTGCGCGCACACACACACACACACACACACACACACACACACACACACACACACACGGGTTGACCTCTATGAGTTTCCTGTGGTCACAATCCCACCTCACCAATTATTCTGTATGACTGGCTCAGTTAAAGGGCACTTCAGAAATTTTTGGGCATCACACTTCCATAAAGTCTGGGGGACTTTCAAGGAACAGATTTTAAAAGAGCGGTTAAAATCAATGCTGGAGGGGCAAAGACGTCCTGCAGCTGGAAATGAAAGACACCCTAACTTTGGGCATTCAAAGAGTAATCCGTGAGTCCTGAGAGCTCGACATAGAAAACAGGCACAGTGGGAAAACATCATTTCACAAAACGTGCACGGCATTGAGACGGGATCGAGATAAAAATGAACAGAACTGGCTTGATGACTCACGAGGTTAGAAAAGTCTCCAGCAATGCAGGAAAATGAACCACCGAAGGACCCCCGCATGTTTTCCACTTGGCTGGTCTTCTGCCATTAAAATCTGCATGCGCCTCCTTTCTAGTCAACATGTTAATTCTTGTTTAGTCAGGCTCAGGTCAGTTTTACGTTTTTCTTTCAGAAAAGTTTTGTGTTTATGTGGCAACGTTTCGTCCATTTCTACAGAAACGATGTAGTTAGCATGTTGGGCTACTAGCTGGAGAATGAAACCACACACACACATGCTGCAGAGAACAAAACGCTATAAACATTATAATTGGAGAGAACACAGAAAGGTGACTGTCGACTCTAAAACTACCAAATCCAGGAGATCATGGACTGGGGGCCATGACAGTCGGAGTTGGAGCATTTTTAAAAAGTTGCGTTTTCACCCGTTTCCACAATTACAGAGGGTGAGGTTTCCACCTCGCTCCGTTTTCCAAAAGTTGCGTTTTCAGTGGCTCCGAGCACCGTCGTCATAGAAACAGACCCCCACAACCCATCAGAAGTTTTCTGCTATCACTTGAAAATTCGACTCTGTTGAAACCTCGTGGCGTAAACCATGCCTTAAACTGAGCGTGTGGTCGTCTGAATCCGGACAAAGCCATATTTGCAAGTGTCTTCATTTGTCCTGATCGTGTATCTGATATTTCTTGAATCCCTCTTCGCTCTGAATCCCGTCCATCCTTCAAGCTGCAACAGCGGCTTCGTGTTTTGCTCTCTCCCTCCCTCTGCAATTCTCTTTCATGTGAACTGAGAGGAGCAAGGTCACCTGGGGCTCTACCCTTCCGTGTGTGTGTGTGTGTGTGTGTGTGTGTGTGTGTGTGGAGGAGGTATTTGGATTCAGAGTCCCCCCCCCAAAAAAACTCTTGTCTCGTGCTGCAGCTGCAGGAACACAAGGGGAGAGTCTGCCTGACTACAAATTAGAGTCCTAATTGAGGACACAAAAACAACGCCACGCACACACACACACACACACACGCGCGCGTGCACACACTCGTGCACGTGCGAACAGCTTTTTGCATGAGTTATTTTAGAAAGTCCCAGTTTGCCGCTCGGACCCGTTTCCCCCTGATCCGTCTTTTGTGCCATCCCATTTTTCTCCCCGCCATCGTTCCTGGAGTCGGGCCTAAATCCCCTCTGTTAAGCCGGGCTTTCCTCGGCGCGAGAATGCCGGGGAGCGCCGCGCTGATACGGCTTGGCCAGCCTCGTGATGGATTTGGCGGACTGGCAGGTACACAAAAGCGAACGTCCGTCCGCCGAAACACACCAGAAAATTAAGCATCTTTTCAGGAAGGAGCAGTTAGCCGCTATCGCCAGCTTACTTAGCGGGGAATATACGGCGAATCCGCCACACTGAACGTCTTTGTCCTTCAGCCAATCATGTGCTTGAGTTTTTTCTTTTTTTTGTGTGTGTGTTAAATAGGAGCTGTGTACAGCTCTGTGTTTGAATGCATACTGAACTACAGGAGACAAAACCGAAGAGCAAGCCCTCCATCCTACCCCTCCTCTCACTTTCATCTGGATTTCTACCCCCACCTCTCATTTTCTTTTCTTTCCCTCACTACTCCTTTCATCATAAGACGAGGGAGGGAAAGCCCTCCTGGCCATTTCCACACCCTCCACCTCCACCCCAGCCCCCTGCTCCTTTTCCCCAACTCTTCTTTTGCCCGTCAGGTCCGGAGAGAGCCTCTTAAACAACACCTTGCACCTACACATTCACTCACACACACACACACACACACGCACGCACGCCTGAACGCAGAGTTCCTCTTCACCCCCACCTCTTTCACGCGCACACACACACACACTTTCATTTTCTGTGCCCTGCACTTCAAACACATGAAAGGATGCTCTGCGGGGACCAAGGCTAAAGGGAGAGTTGGCGGTAAGGAAAAGGAGGAGGAAGCCGGGAAGGGGAATAAAAGCGAGATTGAGAGGGAGATGTATAGAAGAGTTGAGGGGCCCTATGAGGGGAGGGGAGGGGGGGGGCGGGGGTCACAGGGGCCCCATCAGAGACCAGGTCAATGTCAAGGGGCTCTCGCTGAAGTGCTTCAGCCTCTCAGGAGACAGAGGAGCCGTCCCTCCGTCCCGCCGGAGACTGAGGGCGTCTGAGTGTCAGTTTCTTAACGAGCTCCACCTGTTAATTGGAGGAAAGGAGGATATGGTGCTGCTGAACCCCCGTCCTGTAAATAAACTTGGAACCAGCTAGCTGATCGAGGAGGGAGGCTGGCAGGCGTCAGGGAGGAAACCCCGGCGGCGGCTCTGAGGCCCGGCTTACACCACGGTCCAAGTCAAAAAGCATCATTTTCTCACTTGCGTTTCAGGAAAGCTTTGCGTTTACACAGCGGTGTTTTGGCGCTGTTGTTTGTTTTAGAAACCACGCATATATCTGAGATGAGCATAGACGCTTAACTTTTCACCGTGGCTGTGGTGCACATGCGTACCAGCAACTTTTCAGAAAACTCTTCCCCCGTTTCCACATAAACGGAGTCAGAGCATCACGAAAAAATTCCATTCGGTGAGCCGTTTTCAAAAAGTTTTTGGTGACTCCGACCGCCGTTCTTGTGTAAACGGACACCCAAAAAGTAACAAAAGTTTGCATTTTCACTTGAAACAGAACCTCAGACCACCCACAGGATCTCACAGACCCCCTCATCTCTGTCCTCTCCCCTCTTTGACCGTTATCCGTCTCTACCGCCGCATCCTCCTTCTGCTCGTGTGCCGAATGAAGGACAGCACCGAAACAATCAAACCATCGGAAAGGTGGACGTGAAGAAACACCAACGGATCTTCTGAGAGCGGCAGCCAGTGATCAGACTGAGCCCCCGGCCATAAAACTCCCACAATGCACCAGCGTTTTGCCTCTAACGCCTTCAAGACACAAGTAAAAGGCAATTAAATGCATTTATAGGCTTCGCCCTCTAGATTTGCAGCCAGCAATTAAAAATCATTACTAATCAAATAAAAATAAAAGAAGCTCAAACTACAATTCAGCCTGAGCATCGATTGGATTTATGCTACTGTGAAAGAGCTCATAAAGATCGGCGGGACTTAATGTGGGATTCTTTAGAAAAATGTGAGAAAAAGGTTAACATTTAATGGCAGGAACAGCGAGCAGGCAACTTATAAAACCCCGACCAGGCAACTTTTCTCATTTTCTCTGTGTGCCGAAAAAGAGCGAGCGAGCGACACACAGCTGGTTTTCCCGGGCGTCGGGAGATTCAGAGGGCTGGCAGGCGGCCAATCACGGCTCCCGGATCAATCACAGCGTTGACGCATGAGACGGTTTGTGGGTGCAGTTAACAGCCAAGTGTCCGGGTGGTCAGGAATCACCCTGAGTGACGCGCCGACGCCGGCCGGGCCAAAACGCCGCAAATGGGAGTGTCAGCTCCCTCCACGGCTGGCGTTTCTACACAGGCAGCGGCGGGGGCACACCTTGAGCGGCGCCGCGCCGCACCTCAGGGTTACAAAGCAGCGCGGCGCCTCAGCGACGCCGAAGGAAGAACGTCTGCAAAGGAAGCTGCTTCAAGTTTGAAGTGAATCTCGAGTTACTTCAAGATAACTCTGAGGTTACTTGAGGAAGAGTGTGTGTAGATTTCTCTTCAGCTGGGAAAGTTAGAATGAAAAAAAAAACTGCAGTTTTTAAGTTGCGGGTGGAAATACCAGAGAGGACACGAAGCTCTGGACCGTTTTGTGCTTTGGTTTACGTGACAACGGTGCTCTGCTGGAATGGTAGCAACAAAATTGTAGAACTTCAACCAAGTGAGAGTGCCCAGGTGAGTGGGACTGCGTGGTCGGGTGGCGGTACTGACCGTGTCCTTGCAGCCCCATGCTGCTGGCCAGCTGGTAGAGGCGCTGCTGCTGCTCCTCGTAGGACCCCGGCTCGCTGAGCGCGGACATCATGCGGCGGTAATGCTCCTCGGGGCTCATGTGGCTGCCGCCCGCCTCCACCTCCGGGCTCTGGGAGTTTTCTGAAGGGACCAGGGTGACATTTATCAGTAACTGTCATCGTCAAGCTCCGCCAGCAATGAATATTTAATACCTCTAAGAACTTCCTATTACCTCAGTGTCGCTGCAATATTTTTAGCATATACTTAGGAAGCTAAAAGTCTGCATCGTGGATACTGGTGGTTAATGGACGTCCGCCGGACAACAAAGTAGATTATTTGGACCACTCTGCGTTCCCTGAGGGATGGCTGTGTTTGTGGCTTTCTGAAGGACGCTGATCCAGCTTTTCCCTCCAAACCATCAAACCCGTCAGCTCCACCTCCTCCTCGCCGCAGAGCAGAGCCCACCACCGTCTGTTCGTCCCCCATTTCCCTCTGCTAATAACACTCATCCCAGCCATGATATACTTTTTAGATGGACTCTTACATGAAGCTTCTAATCAAATTTGCAGTTTGCTGAATAGTCAGACAGGCATCTGAAGATATTAATTGGCAAAACATTAAAACCTTCCACAGCAGTCTATGAACCAAAGAGACACAAATAGAATCCAGTCCAGTATCGCAGTGACTCTGAGGGCCCGTTCAGAGGTCGGTTTCCTCCATGATGATTCCTCAGGTAGAACTTGTGCTGTTGTTGTTGTTGTTTTTTCATGATTATCACTCTTTCTGACATTTCCCTTTTCTTGGAACATCGGCCGGTTGACTGATGGACTGGAAGCATCTACACATACAGCCATGCATTGTTAATGCTGTGAGCCTGACCCCCTCCTGAACTCACCAGCTATCCGACACAAAGCTCAGCAGCATCCGCGCAAACGGCGCAAGGTCACGAGTGGAGATGTTTTCCAGTGTTTTATTTGGACTGTTTATAATGGAGGGTGTTAAATAAGAAAAACAACAACAACAAAAAACAGCTCATAAGTGGAAAAAAAAACTGAAAAACACAGCCTCTGTGTGTGTGTGTGTGTGTGTGTGTGTGTGTGTGTGTGTGTGTGTGTGTGTGTGTGTGTGTGTGCGCAGTCGCCCTCTGAAGACGATGCAGTGTGCGATATCTATCCGGCTGTCAGTCGCCATACTTAATCTCTCTCGCTGACCTCCCTCCTCCCCCTCTCTGTCAATAGTAACATGATCTAAGGTAAAGGTGGCGGGGGAGACGGGGAGGCGGGCCGGGAGTCAGAGGAGGGAGACAGAGGATGAAGAGGAGGAGGAGGAGGGGTGAAGCGGAGGAAAGCAGGGGTTATTTTTACCACCCTCCTCCTCCTCCTCCTCCTTATTGAAACCTGAGTCTGGCCCCGGGCAGGCGAGCAGGAGTGGCGCTGGGGAGCGGAGGTGGGGTGGAGGAGGTGGGGAGGGAGGAAGCCAACGCACAAGCATCTCTGTCTCCACAGCCAAGCTCCAGCTAATCCACCACAGGTCCTCGCGTCTGCGTGTGTGTGTGTGTGTGTGTGTCTGTGTGTGTGTGTGCAACCAGTCTGTGCCTGTCTAAAGTTTTCCTGCTCTCTAAACACAGCAGGGGGTGCCGACTTTGCAACCGAAAGAAAAACAGACATCATTTACACAGCGGCATCCAATCTCTCTGGCTCCATCCAAGCGCCAACCCCTCTCAGCCTCTCTCGCTTCCTCCGCTTCTCCACCTGCATTAGTCATTAAAGGATCGTGTGTGTCGCCAGACGCGGAGGCAAAGAAGATGTGACCCGCTCCGGCGAGCGCGCACACACACACACACACACACACACACACACACATGCAGGTGCCGAGTCAGGCTTTGGGTGTGGACAGAGCTCAAGGTTAAGACGGGGGATCAGCACTGTTTTGAAAAGGCTTAAATGCACTTCTGTGGACAGCGGGCTGTATACACACACACACACACTCACACGCACGGTTTTCTTTTTCTGACTTTCTTGTGTGGATGTACAGCTAGAAAAGAATATGTGTGACACATCGATGAGGTCTGTTTGATTTAAAAAGCTGGAAACCCGATCACACACACTCAGAGAAAACACAACGCCAAAATCAAGACACACAAGCCCCGTTTGCCTTAAAAGGAAGCCGAGCCAGAGTACACAAACACACACACACACACACACACACACACACACACACACACACACACACACACACACACACACACACACACACACACACACACGCTTCTCTCTCCACCAATAACAAACCCATGCATCTTTCAGGAGTGAGACGGTAATGGCTACGAATGAGTGCTTCTATACACACAGAAAGAGGAAGAGGCTCCAGGCAGGGCTGCTCCGGGTTAAAGGTCACAGAGTGGGCAGAGGTCACAAGACAGCTCCACCCAAATAAAGCCCAGCTTACACGACAACTCACAATCTCAACGTTTCAGGCTTTATTCGTCCAATTAACAGTGTGTGTGTGTGTGTGTGTGTGTGTGTGTGTGTGTGTGTGTGTGTGCAGAGCTGGGGCTTTGACGTGTGGTGAGCTGCCCTTGGTTTTCCTGCTGTATAATGCATCAGTCAGGAAGTTTTCCTCAGGAGTCCAGAGGGACAGACTCGCCGGCGGTGCCGGCTCCACGCCGGGCGCCCGGTTTCACACCACACCAGGGAGATATGAATAATAGAGGACAGCGACCGGAATGCAGCTCTTACAGAGGAGCACTGTCTTCCAAGGTGTGTCTGGTCAAGGTCTGTCATCTATACACTTCTAATTTTATTCACACAGCAAGAGGAAAGCTGGAATGATCACAGCATCATAGGCTCTCACACATACAAATATATGTATATATATATATATATATATATATATATATATGTTTGTGTGTGTGTGTGTGTGTGTGTGTGTGTGTGTGTGTGTGTGTGTGTGTGCGTACAGAAAATGGTAGTTTCAGAGTTAATTTACCGTAACAATAACCCTAATTGGTCATCCGTTCATATGAATGTCGGTGTACTCATCATTGTTAATGTTTATCGCGTACTGTTCTCTGCATTTGTGTGTGGTTTTACTACAAAAACCAACAGCGGCTCCCCCTAGTGGCCCAACATAAAAATCGTAACTCTGCCGTTTTCCTGTTTTCCATTGTTTTCAAAACGTTGTCGTGTAAACGTAAAACTTTAAACTTGAAAACAGTTGTGTGATATTCAGCACGGATGGTTTTATTTTGGTCTCGTTTGGCTACTGATTGAACGATTGAGTGTATAAAAATGACGGAACTGGACGTCGCTGTGAGGTGTCCACATCTTACTTCATGTTATTTGTGACTCCAGAGTCATGTGATCAAACTTCCTCGGAAAAAGTCAAGAGGTAAAGAAAACGGAGGCACCACGTCGAATGAAAACAGATCCTAAACTCATATCTATGATGGAGGAGCATAAAAATCCCCGATGTTTGTGTGTACCGCTGAGGGTGAGAGCTGGAATGAAAGTATCTCCTGCAGGATGTGATCCACTGAAACTGTCTCTGATGTGTTTCTGTCGCTCCTCTGCGCTTCCTTTCTGTTTCAAGCTGTTTTCCTTCCCCCATAGGAAGTGTGTGTTGCAGAGATTTGGGCCGTGTGCATCGGCTGCTCGGCGGGAGTCTGCAACCTGCAGTTACCCATAACGCCGCTCTCTGCGTGAGGCTGCACAGACTCCCGCGCACGTCGTTGGAAAATGCATAATTTGGCCGGCAAACCAGAAACAGCGCGGCCTCATTTGTCCTTCTTCTCTGCTCGCGAACTTAAAAAGTGCTTGGTTCTGTCCTCCCTGCGATCAAACGCGCAGATGCGCCGGGCAGTCTTACCTTTGGGGGAAACGCTGCGTGACTTCTTGCTGTCGGAGGGACACTCGCTGCTGCTGTTGGGAGAGAAGCTTCTCCTCTTGCCTAGAAGGTCATCTGTACACACACAGAGAGGGAAGAAGAAGTCAGGCAAGACACCAAAGAGAAGGCCTGGAACTGCTGCTCTGCTCTCCGCGGACGTGTCTACATGGCAGCTGCTTCAGAAAATGTGAGAGAAACAAAGCCAAAGAGGAAAAAAAGTGATAGGTGGGGGGAAAAAAAAAAACAGAGAGAAACAACGAGCAAAGCGAGCCACGGGCATCTGGAGATGTGCCTGTTCTGACGGATGAGAAGGGCCCACACTGCCGGAGATGACAGATCTGCCCAGATTATTCACGTGTGTGTTTGTGTCTTTGAGGCTGAGGAGGAGGGGGGACGTCTCCCACTGTCTTCACCGCTGTCTCCTTCCAGCACTCTGTCCTCAAGTGTTATCACCGCTCCTCCTTCTCCTTTTTCCAGATGTTCGGAGAGCCTCTCAGCTGCTGGAGGAACTCCTCTCATCCCCCATTATGTCTCTATCTCCTCTTTATTTTTAGTCTTTGTGGACCCGTCTTGTGCCGTCCTCCCCTCATAAACACTCATGTCTCATTTCTCCATCTGTTTCCTCCTCGTCCAGGTGTGCTTGGAGTAGGGATGCACCGATAGTGATACCAGTACCGGGTCGGAGACTCGTAAAAGCTCCCCGATACGACCCCGTGAGCATTACATGACGTCAAGCGTCGGTAACGACGCCTGCAGGTACGCAAGCGAGCATGAGTGATGACCGTTCATGGAGACCGTTTCATATTCATGAGAATGACAAAAGTAAGGCAGACTGTAAATTATGTTCTGCCAAAATATAATAAGAGGAGGAGAAAGATATTTGGTACAACACCAGAAACCTAATCACAAGAGACCTCTGGACCGCCAGAGTTAAGTCCTGTCCACATGAGCCAAAATGATCTTTTTTCTCCAACTTAGTATTTCCCGTCCGCATGGCAACAGTCAAAACGATGTTGTACATATGCCAGGCCTATAGGTGGCACTGCAACTCTGCCACAGAATTACAACAGAAATGGAGAAGAAGACAAGGTTGTAAACAAACACAAATATGAAAACAAATAACATCTGCAGCATGGAGTCGGCCATCGCTGTTGTTCAGTGACGTCACGGAGGGTCAGGATCCAGGAGGATCCGTGCTACAGGCCTCACACAGCAGCCATGCTACATGCTAAACACAACTCAAGGCTGACTCATTACCAGCGAGCTCGGTCCCTGGGTCTACAGTACACACAGATCAGTGTGTAAATAGACGCTAATCGTACTGTGGACACAGTTGTGTACTGGAGCCTTGGAGGCTGTTGGAGGCGACGTAGCGGCGATGCGGCGGCTGCGTGGAGGTGCTGCGTGGCAGCGCACCGCCTTTTCTCATTGTTTACATATCGAGTATGAATTAGGCTGTATGGCAGTGAACAGGAACCCCTATCGGTCCTCGGAATCAGGGAGAAGCTAAAGGTTAGAACTCGTACTCTTCCTTTGAAAAAAGTACTATCTGTGCATTGAACCCCATCAGGACACCTTCCTCCTCCTCCTCCTCCTCCTTCCTGTTTACCTCCAACCCCAGCACCAAAGAGGAGCATCCAGTATACGATTACAGCCCCCCCCCCCTCCATCCTCCACCCCCCCCCCCCTCCTCTTCCCCTCCCCTCTCATCTCTCTCTTCCTCTCCCCCCTCCGCCTCCCCCCAAACACACCTCAAATCAATACAGGCCTAATCAGCGAGGGAGGGGATGCAGAGCACATCGCACGCAGCGCCGGCAGGAAGGAAGGAGCCGTTTGTCACCGCTCGCTCGCTCTGTCTCTCTCTCTCTCTCTCTCTCTCTCTCTCTCTCTCTCTCTCTCTATTTCTATCTCATGCACCTCTGATTTTTCTCCGACTCTGTTCCTTCCTCCACATAGACAGCAAAGCCACAGTAGCAACCGCTTCCCTTCTTTTTTACTCACTTCCCCGTGCATATTTTTAGGGATGGAGGGGGGGAGTGTGCTGTTTTATTTTTTTCTCCCTCAAGGAGAAAGGTTCCCTTCTCTCTCTCTGCCTCTCTTTTTCAACCAAGCAATTTTTCATCATTTGCACAGAGCGTGCAAACATCACCAAGAAACAATGTGGAGAATTCTTTTTTTTTTTTTTTTTTTTTTTTTTTTTTTTTTAAGCAGCAACGTGATTTTGTTGCAATCCCCCCCGAGCAGACCGGTGCTTTCTGCCATGTGTCCACCTCTTCTGTTTCCTTCGTGATGATCAGTTATCAACACAGGAGTGCAGTCGAAGAGGAGTCTGACCTTTAACCTTTAACCTACTACCCCAAACTCCTGTCCCTCTCTCTCTCTCTCTCTCTCTCTCTCTCTCCCCGTAACAAGACGGAGAGACGACGACAGGTCTCTGAGGATTCTGCCGCGCTGCCGGAGAGGCCTCAGCGTTGATGAGAGGAGCCGGTACGGAGGGGAGCGAGGGGAGGAGGCTCGCTAATGATCGGCTGTTTGATGTTTCCTCTCAGGTCCTGAGGAGATCCACTCCTTATACCATCCCAAAGAAACAGCAGGGGGGAAGGGAGGAGCGCTAATGGACAAGTGCGTGCTCGCACACCCAAACGCCTTTGACAATTTCTACTTTCTCACTCATTCTGTTTTCCTTCTAATTTCCAAATCACGTTCACCGCATCTCTTTCAAAATAAAACCCGAAGGTCTCCATCTATCCTATTAGTGAAGTATTAACAAAGAGACCGAGAACCCCCATTAGTTAAACCCCCTCTTCTGCCAAACACACACACACACACAGCCTCTCATGATCAAACACACACACTTGAGTCATCTCTTGAGCCGACCTCACTCAAGACGCCGCGTCTCCTGAGCGAGTGCCCGAGGGCCAGAGATTTGAGGGCGGAAAGCTTTTAAAGCCAATTAAATGGGGCTTCTTAAAGCAGCGGCGCTCCCTTTTAATGCCGAACCCTGAGCTCTGCTAGCATCCACACTAACCCTTTTACTCCCACTAACACGGCTCGCAGCGCCGCCTGGAAACCTCGCCACCTGCTTGTTAATATTGCGAGGGAATTAGCGGTCGTGGAGTCTGGAGTTTTTATTTTTGGATAAGCAGCCTGTGATTTTAACTGTCAAAATTAGGTGCAAATAGATGGTACGATGCATGCTACCGGTTAGGATAACTTTTTTTTTTCGTTTTTTTTTTTTATTTTTTTTTTTTTCTGAGAGCCGGAACAAACCAGGCTCTAGTCTCTTCCTGTTTGCTGGTTAACCTCCTGCTTATCTGCCGCTTCTCCCACTGAGAGAAAAGATGGATGAGAACTGAGGGACGGCGAGAGAAAGAGGAAACAGCAGGACTTAAACCACTTCTCTTTCATGTGACACCGCCGGGGCGAAGCATCAGGGAGATGCTAACCACCACCGCCATCACCCCCCCCCCCCCCCCACCCCCCACCTCCTGCTTTCTGATTTCCTGCTCTCCCTCAAACTTCAGTCCTCCTCCTCTCCTCGCTCCATGCCATGGAGCGCGTTGACAGCTCAGACAGCCAGACTCCTTAATTCCTCTCTTACTCCGTTAATCTGTCATCTTTATCAGGCCGGGGAGGGGGTGGGTGGGGGCGCAGCGTGGAGAGCGCGGCCGGGGGGGGGGGAGGCGGTGCTGAGGGGGGAGGGTGGGGTGACAGGCGGGGACGTGGGGTGGGCCGCCAGCCGCAGCCCCCCGATCAATCTCCACATTACAGCTGACAGAATGGTGCTAATAACTTATTGATCCCCCTTCGTGCGCCGGGGCCTCCGCCGGCCCTGAAAGCCCCGCCATTGATTGGCTTACGGGCCGATGCAGCTGGGAGAGGCAGGCGGGGGGGGGAGGCGGCGGCGGCGGCGGCGGCAGCAGGGGGGGGAGTCGGGGCAAGAGGCGCCTCTGATCTCGCTGGGAGGAGGACGTACCGCCGCCGACATGTGCAAAGCTGCATCTGGTGCCACATAAACCACTCCTCTGCACTGCTCTTTTCCACCAGATGGGCCCAAACAGGAAGAACCGGAGAGACTCTGACGCCTCGCTCTAACTGGACGAGAACTGAGCCTCCGAGCAGCTGGCAGGCACGCCTCCTCTGGAGCACAGCCCCTTCTTCCGGTGAAATCACAAGCACAACAACTGACGTCTCCATTTATTTCCCATAAATCCTGGCCTGTGACAGGTAATCACTTTGTCTCGACAGTAATCAGATTACCATCTCTACCTTTAGGTGTCAGTATCTCTGAGCTTTCTGTGAAAACTGAAACCTAGCGGAGCTTTTCCGATCAGCCTGAGGCGCCGTTTTCACCACGTTTCTCATGAAAACAAGAAGCGATTCGCAGGTATTTTTAAAACGATGTTCGTTTATCTGAAACTGGCAGAACTGCTGCAAAACTGTAATTTTCATGTTTGGCCACTAGTGGGTGCTGTTTTTTGTTTTTGTAATGAATTTATAACACATATAAACACAAAACTTTTCTGAAACTTAGCTGGTGTGCGCTTCCTTTTTAATCTGCGGCAGAATTACTCTTTTTAATAATCAGGGTATTTTAAAATATTTATCACTCCCATTTTGCTGCTGCAATAAAAAAAACTAATATCAGCACAAATCCTGGGATGTTTACTTGAATGTTCATATATTATTATAATTCTAATCATGCAGCGACCAGCTGGCGATACTTCGACGGCGATCCTTGCACAAGCGAAGGTCTGGCAGTAACACGTTGGGCTGCACGTTCACACGCGAGCAAACATCTCAGAGCAGGCCCTGAAAACCACACACGGGAAGGTGCGCATGCACAAACACACACAAAAATGTGCTCCAGCCCCAAACCGCCGCTACAGCCCCCCCCCCCCCCCCCCCCCCCCCCCCCCCCCCCCCCCCCCCAGCCCCCCTCCACCCTCCTCCAACCGCACACACGCCGGCAGACTGAGACTGCCTCTGGGAGTCTGAGTGGAGGCAGCGGAGGAGCGGCGGCCCAAAAACACCTTATCTGCCTGTTTGAGTCTCCGGTCTGACCGCAGAGCCACGGTTTACAGTCTCCACAGGCAGCCAGACTCTCAGCGTCGGCGCCCCTGCCCCCCTCGCTCGGCTTCCCCCCCCCCCCCCCTCCTCCGCCTCTCACAGAGCCGCTGAATAGCCAGTGGCTGGGGACTGAGGGAGGGAGGAGGGATGGAGGGAGGGAGGGAGGAGGGAGGGAGGCAGCCCTCCTGTCTGTCCCTCAGATTTAATTAACGGCCCACTCCGGCGCAGAGACGACCAGGCAGGCCTGCTTCCCTTTCCTCCTGACCCACGCACACACATGCACGCCGAGCCGGCCGCCGCCATGGCTGCCGCTCGCCCTCCCCTGATAGCGCCGCCGCGCTCATTCATCTCTCTTCCTTCTGTCTCTGTGCTTTCCAAACGTCTCTCCCATCGCCGCCTCTCCGTTTCTTGTTGTTGCAGACTTTTCCTTCCTCTTTCGCTGAACCTCGCCCCCCCCCTCACCCCCTCCTCATTTCATTGGGGGATGTCAAACACTTTTGGAGGATAAGTCAAATAGAGGAGCTGCCTGACGGAACAGAGTAAACACAATATCATGGCTGCGTTTACCGTCTCATCCATGGCAAAGTCAAATAATCCACTGCTCCAAAACTTCACCCACCTCAGTATTTGGACGCAATTTTCAACCTGTGTTGATTTTGCGTAGGCACGCGGCTGCATAACGACGTGTTATTTGTGTGTAATTGTGTGTTTGTGTGTGTGTGTGTGTGTGTGTGTGTGTGTAATTTCACTGGCAGACAGAATTAAAGCCAGTGGCTGATCGGATTGGACTTGTTTACAGACGCGAAGCGAGCCGCTTAGGCAGCCTGTTAAATCTCCCTTTAATGCTCAAACGGACAGATTTTAGGGTCTCGGACCCCCTATTGCGTAGGCAACACTGCGCCCCCCCCACCCCCCTTCCTCCGTCCCCCTTTTGTCTCCCCCCCATTAGGAAGGCAGTGGAGGCCTCTGGTTTCTCCATTGAGTTTAGCAGCTGATTAGGCCGCTTTACGGGGGGATATCTGTCTCAAACTGGGGTCTAAGACACTGACAGAGCGGGCGGCCGCACAATCTAATACCCTCCACCTTCCGCCCACCCTACCTGATATCACCAGCACCGTATGGACAATTAATCTGGCAGACAGTGGAGATGAGCGCCCGGCAGCGGGGTGTGGAGGTGTCGGGTCTGAGGTGATTATGCCACTCGCTGTGCCTCTGGCTAGCGGGATAAGAAAGGAGAGGGTCGAACTCCGGGCAACAGAGAAGCACAGGTATGGTCTTTACTGATAAAAAGCCTCCTCGCTCTTTAATTAAGGCTAAATGGGTTTATCTATTTATTTATTTATTTACTACAGAGGGTTTGGACTGTCTAATAGATGTTAGGGTGATCAATTAAGAAAAGAAAAAAAAACCTTTATTAATAATCTCTAAGATGTAAAAAGAACTGTGGTTAAATCACGTCAAAACAAAGAGAACCGAAGCTCTCGTTTTCCAGCGAAAAGTTAGAATCAACGCTAGCGTGCCTTGCTGTTATCCAGCAATCTGATCAGTTCTAAGCGGCGGCCGTGTTCCAGCCATATGTCTTTGATGGCTGCGTAATATCCGAACACCGGCGACTTGACAAATGACTGTGATTAAATGCAGTCTGTGTTTTGTGTGTAAGCTGTAAGAAAAGCTCCGAGCTTAGCCACATGCACACCGTGGCTCCTCTGCTCACATGAAATTGGATTAATGGCAAACAAAGCTATTTATTCAGAGGTAATTTAAAACAGGGGGTTTAACAACAAAAAAAAAAAAATCCTGGAGAGCGGCAGAGAAGGTGGGAAGAACATTAAGTAATCATCTAGAGAGCGACCTTTAGGAATGAGTAATAGGCTTAAGGTAAACTCCCCCCAATCACACAAATTAGAGTAAATTAAATGGTTAATGGGACGTTTACGAATGTTGCGGGAGACGTAAAGACGGATACACGATGAGTGGAGAGGAGGGCAGGACGAAGCCTTCATCCAACACTTCCTACCTGAGTGTCCGGAGCCGGTGCTGAGGTCTGAGGCGGACTGGCCCTCGGGCATGCCGTGCTGTCTGGTGTGGTGCAGGTTGGAGATAATTGTAGAGAGGTCACTATCGCGACTGCAACACAAACAGGAAGAGAGAGGACGCTTAACGACAAGGCAGCCACAAACAAACTTAATGCCACCGTGTCAATCTGAACCGGGACGGGCTTCTTCATCCACGCAGGACTCACCGCAGAGATCCTCCGTCCAGACACACATGTCCTCCAGGAAACACACACACCTTCACACACACACACACAGCAGCTCCGAGTGTCCGTCCTGTGGACGGGCGTAATGCACTCTGACAGACTACCCGATCCAGCACTTTTGGGTCTCATCCCCGCTCATCTGCCACACTAAGATGTATTAATCAACATATTCACAACCTGTAAGTAGTTTAGCAGCTTAAAACCCGATTAAGGCTCTTTTTTAACTTTGGATGCGAACACAGGTGAATATGTGATAACACAGATGAAGAATGTCGACGATAGAATCGCTCTGACCTCCAAGACTGATCACTGTAAACAACTGCAGATGAAGATCTGTGGGGAATTTAAATGGGCGTCTATAATACTGTGAATAGGATGGTACACAGGAGCATGAGGGTGTGTGTGTGTGTGTATATATAGATTTTCTTTTGTATATATCTGTATTGTGCATTTTTGTGTTGACATGTCTGGAATTAATTAATAAAAAAATATAAAAAGGTTTTTTTTTAACGTAAGGTTCATATGAAAAAGAAAGGATCAGTTCTGGGCGGTGGAGGGTGAGAAAAGGTGAGCTTCAGGTCGTCTCTTTTCTACCAGGATGTCCTTAACCGAAAGAAAAAAGAAAAAAGAAAAAAACACACAGAAGTCTGTGAAGCAGCCTGTCCTGCCCTTCAGCGCCCAGAGGAGGAGGAGGAGGGCTGACAGATTAGGCCCAGATTTGGACGGAGCCGCTCTGTCCTTCCAAATTCCCGGCTCTGAACTCCCCTCGCGCCAGCGGACCCACACAACTGTGTCAGGGAGGAATTTCATTTGCAATCTGATTACCATCCTGATCGCATTAAATGGCATAATGATGGGAAATAGGTGCTTAGCGTTTGAGCGGAGTGCGGTCGCGGTACGAGCGCAGCCCATGTTCGGGCGTGTGCGTTCGGATTTTTTTTTTTTTTTTTTTTTTCACTTTACGGTCTAATTATCATTTACTGCTCCCGACACGTGACGCGCACGCCGCGCGGGGGTTCAGGAGGCTCCTCGCCTTGGTCCCACATGTCCGCCTCGCTGCGTCTGCATCCTCTCGTGTGAGCCGGGATCTCCTTTATAGGCCTCGCCGGCGTCTTTATTGAAAGCAGAATCATCGACGGCGGGGGTCTGGTGCGACACAGCGAGCGCGGTTTATGGGACGGGAGCGGCGAGCGGCTCTTAGCTGCCACCGCTATGACGAGGCCACACTGTTTGCGGCTGCTGGATTTGGGTTTTTTACAGTCCCATGATTACAGGCTCCCGCCGTAATGTCAGGCTGCCGGTCGCCAGGCTGTTTTCCACACGCTAACAGGAAAGATGAAGGGCAGCGCTGCTGGCCGTGCTGGCCTCGCCAGTCACCTCTCAGTCACAGAGAACCAATGACTCAGAAAACAGTCTCAGACAAAACAGTCGCCATCGGTTGCTAAGCGAGGAGACGCTTGATTGGACTGCGACTGCAAAACTTTTTAGACTAATGATAGACTTCTTTTTTGGAGTGTAACCTGCTAAAATTGGTAGCTATCTGCGTCTGAGAGAGCCGATGGTTTTCTTCAAAAGGAAAATGAGGCGCGTGGGAGGCATTGTTAAAAGTCATATAATAACGTGCTTGGCGTCATCCTGTGACGTAAACAAGACATATAAACTGCAGTTAAAACGCTCCGAGCTGTGAGAAACGGCGGCGGAATCCATCAATCGGCCCGCTGCGTTATACCACCACCCTCCGTCCATCATTTAAAGTGATCACCATAATTCCATCCTGAACTTCTCAGGGAGGTGATGGGGTTATTATCCCCTGGCCGAGCAGCCGCTCTAAGCCAAGAATGGCAAGGACATTGTTCGTTGGGTAATTAGCGCACTTCTCCTGAGCTGTCCCGCCTCGGCTCGGGCTAATGAGGACCTCGGCCTATCCCCACCTAACTCTGCCCCCCCCCCTCCACCCTCCTCCGCCCCTCTGTCTGCCGGAGGGGGGAGGCAAGGTCACATCGGAGCTGTGGGAGATGGAGGGGGGGTGGTGTGGACGCTGTTTAAAACCCAGTCACCTGAGTCAGCGCTCCCTAAGGAGCTCCTGAGGCCAGGGTTAGCCGCGAAGGACGGCGGGCTCGGAGGGGATGGAGGGGGTGGCTGTCGGACCTGACGGCTAAGAAGGACATGAGCCGCCGTCTTATCGCCCAGGTGCACACTGGAGACAATCATCTCGTCCTCAGCTCATCCCTGAACCGGTCAATACTGCCCCTTCATCAGCGGACACAGAACAGACACCCTGACCCAGACGCCGGGGCAACTAACACGGGTTATTACTCAAAATCTGCCACGGGGACGACTGGTGTCCAGCACTGCAGATGATATCAGACTGGAATAACTGCATTTTGACCAGGGCAGGGACCGTGACACATTTTAAACATAAGGTCTGTGGGCCAAAACTGGCCCCTCAAGAAGCTACAATCCGGTCCACCAAAGCACCAAGCAAATGGTAACAACTTCAACATAAAAACTGTGATTTTCTTTTTTCAAACAGAAAGCACCGAGATCCGAGCTGAGATATCGGAGATGGTGTAATGAAAGCTAGCTAACTAGCATGAGCCTCAAAGCCACGCAATCAGGGCGAGTTTGTAAAAACACCCACAATGCAACAGCTACCGATGTTTTTTGCACCAGAACTTTTCCTTAATATTAACTTTATGTTGAAGTCATTTTCAGTCGTAGTTGTTCGATTTTACAAAAATATGGAGATTTTCCAGCTGCATCCTCTGAACCGCAACAAAGAAAAACCGGAAATTTTAAATTTGATGGTTATTAAGGCACTATTCCAGATGAAACTGTGCTGCATGTTTCCCCTGAACTGAAATGGTTTTAACAGCCCTGATTTAAATGGTTCGTCCTGATCAAACATAATAAAAATGGCCTTCATACCTGCGTGAAAGCTGTGCTCCTTTCAGGCAGTCCAGTGGGCGTTACTGCTCAAACAACATGAAAAGACTCCTCTGACTCTGCCAGTCAACAGCGTCTAAATGCGCGGCGCTGCCCTGCTGTGGCGTTGGCACGTGGAGCCGAGGTGGCGGGGCGGGAGGTCACAGTGTGAGCCGGCAGAAGCTGGCAGCCCGGGCGCCCTGACGCCATGTCTCACACCACCGCTGGGAAAGTGCTGACAGACAGACAGCGGGGAAGCGAAGGCGGCGGAGGAGGACGGGAGCGAGACGGAGGCCGAGAGCGCCGCGTAACATCTGCTGCTGCTCGCAGGTTTACTGCCCTCATCTGCTCCAGACAGGAGCCCCAACGCAGCCTGCCCCGACCCGCACCGGCGGCCTTCCAGACGGAACTCTGAACAATGCCAGCGCTGTCAGGATGCACCTGCACTTTAGAGCCCATCGCAAATATAGATCTGCTCCTTTCACATTTTAGGATTCGTGTGATTCTGATGAGCAGCGGAAAGCCGATTGTCATGCTTCTCACAGCAGCCTCCAAGGGGGGAAACGCCGCCAGCGCTGGGGCTAATGAATAAATACAGAAACAGATACATAATAAATAAGAGTAGCCAAGCTTCACATCTCCTCACGGTTTCTCTGATGAACGGGCCGACGCGAGGTCGATAAAGCAGTCGACAGAGGAAAGAAAAGCACAATGGAAAGAGAATATACAGCCAGGCTGACACGATGCATGTAGCTTTTCCAAGAAACGCTGCTTAATTTCTCTTCCTAACAGCTTCACGAGCAGATATTGCTATATGTGATATTGGGATTCTCTAGAATTATGAAGAACATGTGATGTGACTTGGCTTATTGAAGCTCTTACTGTGTAGCGCGCAAAGCGGGAAGGTAGCGGGCCAAAGCGAGCCCGCCACAGGATCGGCAAAGAGGCCAAGCTAGACGTCAAATACTATTTTTGATCAAAGTAATGGCTGACTAGTTTGTTCTTGGTGGTTTGCACTGTTCACATGACAATGTCACAAGGGAAAACGCATCGAAACGCTGAAAATGATGCAGTTAGCATGTAGTTAGCATGCTGATGCTGATTGTTTTTGTAATGAAAGCACACACACACATGCATGTAGGTAACAACACGAATGTCAACAGAAAAACTACCAAATCCCAGGAGAATCATTTCCTCACCACTTCGAGAACCATTTGTCACGTGGAAATGACGACAATCAATCAATCAATCAATCAATCAGTGATGATACGTTTGTTGATATAATGTTTTGTCATGGAGTTAACAGACAAAACACGCGGATATGATGACCACCTCTCTCCGAGCCGGCGTCCGTTTAGCTCTTAAAAAGCTGTGACTCTACTGCCAGGGTAAATTTGCGTAAACAAGGCCGAAAAATTCTTGAAGCGGAAAGCTCTTCTAAAAAGCTATAAAATCTCCAAACTTGCTAATTAGTGCTGTAGGGGAGAGCCATTTTCAGTAATTTCACACTGTCCGTGACCCCTAACTGGCATAAGGCAATGACACAGTTGTTCAATAAAGCCAGAGGACAGAATGTCAAATGCAATAGACATACGGCGGCTAACCCAGCATCAGCGTCTTTCTGTCTCTGTGTGGCTTTCTGAGCAGAATGAGTGCAGCATGCCCTTTAACAAGAGCGGCGCGACGCTGCCGCTGCGGTGGAGAAGAAAAGTTCTCATGCAGAGATCGAGGCGGCGAAAGAGAAAATGAAAAAAAAGTGAAACGTTTGGAGATGTTCATGAATATGAGCATCTTCTCCTCTCTAATTTCAGTCAAGAGCCTTTGTAATCAGCGTGAACCAGCGAAAAACACGACGAGAGCACAGCGCAAGGTGTTTTTTTTTTTTTTTTCTAAATGACCGATCAATCTCACGCTGGCTTTATATTTCACTGGAGTTGGAAAAGAAGGAAACAAAAGCACCAAAGTTACACCTTCAACGACTTTGGGCGAGTTTACGGAGCTGAGAGTCACCGGAGAAGCAAAGCAGCTTGGTCGCCTGTCCATACGAGTATCTGTGTTCTCCTATTGGTCGTGTTTACAGCGTATTGCTGTCGGCGTGTTTCATTAGAAAAACAACCAATAGCGCCCACTAGTGGCCCGACATGCCAACCACATCACTATCAGCTACTAACTATTCACAACGGAGCCCAAGGAGAGTGTTTTCAAAATGTTTTAATAGCTTCCAGTAGCTTCGAAAACCCAAAACGCAACGGAAGTTGTGCGTTAGTTTTGGTGAAGGTTATTGATGGGTATGGTGGGTTTTGTTTATGTTTCCAAGAGGATGCAGGCTGGAAGGCAGCAGTCAGCAGGTATAACTTATAAAATCCGCGGCGGTTGCCAGGTAATTATCCAGACCCTCCGTCAGCACTTTTCAATCAAAGCCTTGTTATCTTCGGCCGACTGCAACAAACTCTTAGGTCGGCTTTGTTTTGCCCTTGAGTAAGACACTAAAATCTTGAAACTGCCCTCCCATTAAAAAACAACCCACAGGTACGTTTCATCGTGACAGTGGCCAAAGTAATTATGATGGAAGCAAAGCAGGAAGAGGGATGGTGTAATTATGAAGCCGCAGAGTCTGTGTGGGGTGGAGGTCGTGGAGGAGGAATGCTTCACCAGAATCATGGGCGGTTCAACAGAGGAGACCACCGGTCTCTTATCTGATTATCAAACCAACACGGGGACATTTCTTTTCACCAGGCCACATCAGGAGCTCATGAAATCCAAGTGACCAAGCAAGACCTCTGTATCCTGAGCACCACAGCAAACCCAAACCTGTTTTTATTTCTTCTGTTATAGATCCTGATACTACGAGAAGCTTGTATATTATTCATCTGATTGTTGTAATGTTCCTTCGTTATCTTATAATGGATATTAGAAATGTCTGAATGAGCGCCATCAGCCCACACACAGGGTCGTTTTAACGCCCACGGACTGTACGATACGTCTGAAAGGTTTACTACGTACACCGTGTGATGTGGATTTTTATAAACTTGGTTACTCGGGATGCACCAACACCATTTTTTAAACGTTGAGTACAAGTACTAAATTTGGCTTCTTGCTAATGCCGTGTACCAACATGAGTACTGAGGCCTTGCCTAGACGCTCTGGTACATACATGGCAGTAGGTAAAGTGCAGTGTGTTAATAATAAGGCAATAGTTTCAACATTTTATTTTCTACTCAAGGCACTGCAAAAGAAAAGATAAATATTTATAATAATTCAATCAAAATCATGAAAAATGCATCCTAACACCCCAATATTATACAAATGAGGTGAACCGAGAATCATGGGAGATTCATGACATCATTCAAAATGGCCGCCCCCGTGACTCTCCGATGAATCACTATTCACCTCAGTTATTTTTGGTTTAAACAGAGATTTAAACACTGCTCGTCCAGATATATTCTTTTGGGAGGAGTCATGGCAGCTTTTAGCTCATCCAGAGGTCATGTTACTCGTTAAAACAAACAAAGGAGACTGAATTTCCAGCGCTGAGATATTCGATACTAGTGTCCGTGCATCCCTATTGGGTCGAAGATAAGTTTGTCTGCATGATGTTTGAATCCACTGAATCAGAGGTGACAACCAATTTAATCCACAACAACAGAAAAGTTTTCATCATTTCGCCTCCTGCTGCACTTCTTCGGTTGTTAGCAGCCGTGGCTCGTGGTCGCGTTCGCGCTGTGCGGCGTAGCGAGGGATGTTGAGATTTCTGAAACTGTCAGAAGATTCTCCCAGGCTGTCTGTAGCTGCACAACCGTGACAACGGCCGCCTTTAAGCGCCCTCCAAGATGTCACCAAAGTCGTTCGTCACCGGCGTGGGACGGCCGAAACCGCACAGCGTGCAGCGGCTTTAAGCCAACTGAACTCTTCACCTCAATCACTGCCTTTCGGGATACGACCGTGTTTATTTATCCGCTTTATGCCGTGAGTTGTTGTTTTTTTTTCTCTCCATGAAGTAAGAAGAAAGAAAAAAAGTACAGTTACAGTATCCAGGCTGCACCGATGGGGCGGGTGTGACGGTGCGACTGCCATCCTCGATGATGTGAGGATGAGACAGCACAGACACACTCACACATGTGTACAGAAGGCCCGTATTTTTCACATCCATCGGCCAAATCCAATTTGTTAAGACCCTTCTACGACTCACTTACGAAGCTGCGGTCAATGGAAATCACATTTCCATGATTGGACATCCCATTACCCCGTTCGTCCAGGCCCACATTGGGGGATAAAGCAGGACTGAGACGGATGCCCACGACAGACCGGAGCTGCGGCTCCAGCGAGTCCGTCGCCTTTCAAAGGGTAAAAGCCTGACATATTACTCATAAGTGTTCTTTAAATTCATTATCATCTTAACACGCCAGCGGCACAAGTGTCAGGGGGAGGGGAAGCCCTCTTAAATGAGGTTAGTGGATCCATTTAAAGCTTCACAGTTGCCGTGCTGTCCGCCGTGTCACACGCGAGTCTCGAGACATGAAAAACATCCCCTCCTGTAATGAGGTTGAACAAGCTGCTTATAACGCAGCCGGGGACTTTCTGAGGTTAATCAATGAACAGATTCTGCGTTATATCTGTCTATACGCTCTCCCACTCCCAAATGATACAAATCAGTTTATGTACACACCAAGTAATCGCATAATCCATGTGATAATCATTCAGTTGACTTTACTGTCTCCACCAACGGCAATGACAGCAGAGGGAAAAAAAAAAAAAAATTATAATCTCATTTGGGCTTAGGTCGTATTCCCACAGCTTCAGAGAGAGACGGCGCTCCCCGGAGCCCGCTTGAGTGGACTTAATGAGATGACCTTACTGTAACCTGGCGCGTGAGCGAACGTGATTATTCACTTCTCACAGCGACGTCAACGAAGACGTCAGAATGTGTTGGCGTCTCCGCATCAGTGCTAACGACTTCCAGGCATTTATTGATTCAAACACAAGAAAACAAAGTTTGAATACTTGTGTAAACTGCATCATTTAGCTCGTATGAGGCCCTGTTTACACAGCAACGCTCCATGTGAAGGCGCCTCATTCTTGCGTTTTCGGTCATTCCTCAGAAATGTTATGAAAACAATGTCAGTTCAGACAGCGGTGGCAGAAATGCTGAAGAAGTAGCAGAAGCGGCGGTAGTCGTGGTGTTATTATTGTTGCATAAACATTAATAGAAAGAGGATGCAGACACTGATTGTTTCTGAATGCATGTCAGACGCTGCGTTTTCACTGTTCAAGTGTTTTTGAGGAAGCAAGTGCCACTTCCTCTTATTACTTTTACTTTTTTAATAGGCTGTTTTGTTTTCTTTTTTTTTCTAGTCTTAGTCGCAGCTCGATACTGCAGTTAATTGGGCATGAAAAATAGAGGCTCGTCGACATAAAAGGAGATTCTAAAGATTGTTGTTTCATGACTTCAATTGAGAAACTGCAATAATGCAACATAAAGACTCGGCCGTAAATGATAACAGTAAATGTTTTATATTCAACGCTGGATGATCAAACCGCCGCACTGGAGGGAACAATGCAGGCAGCGGTGACTCAGGTGACTCAGTCTTTCAATATCGAGCCGAGACGGATACGCCAAGACTTGGCACGAGAAACAAAACACAAACCAACAAACCAATTAACACTTCCAAAGCTCAACAGCTTCCTTCAGACAACCCAAAGCAAAAAGTCCCACGTATATTTTAGAAACAGGGCTTTTTTTTCCCCCGTCTGTTCGTCTAAAACTGAGCCTCTAACACTTCAAATTTATCTTGAAATCACTTCTGATGGAACACACGTCTGAGGTGATATTACTTTTTCAGGATGCAAAGAGAAGCAGAGTCGGTAAAAAGATACAGAAATTAATCAGTATGATCCAAAACTGACAATTTTTCACTACACTCATTATAATCCAGTATTTCAGAGTCAGAGCTCGACCAGGACACCCAAATGTTTCTCCACGGCTCTCGCAGGTGCCTCACCTCTTTCTCATGATACTGTAATGCAGCTCGTCCTCCTGTTTGATGTGGGCATGATCTCCACTGGCCCGCTCGCTGCCTTCGCTGTCGTCGCTGCTGAAGATGGAGGCCAGCTCCTTCTTGGGCACTCGGTTGGGTGGAAGAGGGATGGTGCGTTTCTCTGCCAAGCGCCCGCGGTTCTGCGAAAACATGTCACGCAGAAAAGAAGACACTTTAGCAACGGCGTTTACAGGTCCAAGAAATGGAGGTACGAGGCATTCACTGCCCACAGTTTTCTCAGAGATCTCTCAGGATGTACAGATGGTACGAAACTCAAGCTGAAGCTTACATTCTGACTGACGACCAGATTCATGGGACTTTACTTTTTGGGTGTTTTCACCACTTCTAGAAGTGTCAAAGCACTTTACATGTCACATTCACACATTCACACACACAAAACCAATAGTGAGCTGCCACTAACGATGGTTAAAGAACAGCACTGGAAATAAATTGTGTTCCTGCTCCTGTTCACCAGGAGCCGGGGACTGAACTCACAATCATGAGACTGGAGGACAAGTCAAACCATCCCCAAAATATTTAGTCGAGAAAAGATTTTTTAGAAAAGACCAAAACAAAGGTTCATGTGACAGATAGATTCTACATTTTTGTGCAGCTAAACACCTGCTTCAATAAAAATTCAGAAAATCATTGAGATTAAAGGAAGCAAACTAGTAACCACAGAGATTCCACTTTGTTCATTACAACAATGACTCTTCAGCTCAGACTGATGTTACACATGGAGTTCCACAGGGTTCTGTCCTAAGACCGTTACTTTTCATAATATACATGCTTCCTGGAGGGAATATCATCAGGAAACACTCAGTTAACTTCAATTTTTATACAGATGACACACAAATCTATTCAAATCTGATAAAATGTGTTTTTGCCCGCTCCCCTGCTTGCTAAAGTGGAATTGTTCATGTTGTTCTCTGTAAAAGTGCATTGAAATTGAAACGTGTATTTCACACTATATAAATAACACTGAATTAAATTCAAACATATGTGGCGATAAGCTTGAGCCGTACCTACAAACGATGAGTATTTGTTCAACTTCACAGAGAAATCCTTGAAGAAAAGAAACCATTTACACTTTGATGGGAGGAGCCATTGAAGGAGTACAGCCAAGATCCAACAAACACATTCAACTAATCCAGCAAACAAATATTTGGTTAAATGTGAACATCTCCAGCTTCCGAACAGCCTCCTACCAACGGCACCAAACCAGCAGTCACCGTTGTTATTATTATTATTATTATTATTATTATTATTATTATTATTATTATTATTATTTGCCTGTAAATCAGACTGATGGGGAAAACAAGTTGGTCGGTGCGCTGAGTGTTTATTTTGTCCCAAAGCTGCCAAGAGTTTCCAGAGAAAAGTAGAGATTAAGCGGAGAGTATGGCCTCAGGGACGTTCGGAAGTGAAGCTGGGCGACCTTTAATGTGACCTGAAGAGGTCACTGCAGATTAACACGGTCCTATCACAGAGAGACGGGAGGCAGGGAGGAAAGAGGAGCAGAGGAGGAACCTCGACGGGAGGGGTGAGAGACGGAGAGCGTGAAAGAGACTGAGTCAGGGAAGGAAATCGGAGAAGAGCAAGGAATGACGGGCCGAGAGAAAAGTTTGCAGGGGAGAGCGAGAGTGGGTTTGAAGAGGAGAAAAGGTGAGAGAACACGCAGGAATGAAAGAGAATGTGGTGAGTCAAAAGATGAAGGAGAGACCTACCTCCACGGAAGGAAAGGTATGTCCAGTGTGGGAGAGTGGACTCGGATTTAAAACTGTCTTCCCCCTTCCTCTCTCTCTCTCTCTCTCTCTCTCTCTCTCTCTCTCTCTCTCTCTCTGCCTACATCTCTGCTTTTACTCCTTCAAGCCCTCCAGCTATCCCTTCCACCACACGCAACCCCACACTCCACCACTCCTCCCCGTCCCCTCCTCCCCTCGCTCCATCCATCCCAGGAGGAGCAGGAGCATGAGTGGCAGGCGGGGGCAGGAGGAGGGATTTGGGGGCTCCTAGCCAAGAGGCAAACAGGTGCAGCCCCTCTGGAGTCTCTCAAATGGCAGACATTAAAAAGAGTTGGGAGGGGGGGAGGGGGGAGGGGGGGTGGAGGGGGGGGGCAGAAAAGATGAAAACATCCCCCAGGACGAGCAGGCCAGAGTTCTGCACATTTCTCTTTTTCTGTGCCTCGCTAGAAAAGAGATTTTCCTCCCCTTTTTTTTTTATTTTTTCGTTCCTCTTAAAGCTTTCTGAGCAAGTTCTGCAGCAGCATTTGAGGACAGTGGATCACTTCATGATTCTTCCACAGCATGTGTGGCAGTGGGTATGAAGAGCTCCCACATCAGCGGGGGGGTTGGGGTGGGGGGGGGGGGGGGGGGCAGAAACAGGAGCAGAACAATATGTCGGGACGACGGGACGACGCTCCTTTATGGACGCAGCCGCGGCTCCATCTGTCGCGCCGCACATCTGCTAAATACTAATTCTCCACCTCCGAGTCTATTTATTGCTGTCTTCACGTTGTCGGGGCAGGCGCACGCACGCACGCACGCACATGCGCACTACCGGCTCCATCCCCACACACACACACAAAAACACATGCATGCTCTCTCACACACACACATACACACACACACCTGTTCGTCTTCCTTAGAATTCCCCTCTAAAGCGAGCCAGCGTCGGAGTGTGTACAAGAATAGTTTGTCGGCGAGCAGTCGTGACCGTGGCAGGGTGTGTGTGTGTGTGTGTGTGTGTTTGTGTGTGTGTGTGTGCGCAGACAACCACCCACATGGCCGTGACATACCCAGGCTGACAGCAGCCCCCCAAACCCCCCCCCCCCCCCTCCCGGAAAGCCCCAGTCCTTTCTTTAGTGGCACTGACGCAGAACTGGGGGTGAGCTCCCACTGCTTCCGGCAACACTTCCGCAGCACGAGGGAGGGCTCTCTGAAACAAAACATGAAGCAAAACACACCCCTGGCGGCCCACGGAGGAGCGCCGAGAGGAAGGGCGCCTGGCGCTCCGGCTCGTACACCGCGTGTGTGTGTGTGAGTGTGTGTGTGTGGTGCTGAGGCAACCTTACTGTGTGTGGTCAACCTCCTTTCAGCCATGGAAAAAAGTCTCTCATAAAAGTCCCACTAAAAGCACCTCTATGAATATCACCTCCCACGCTTTCTGTCTGACAGTCAGGCAGCCAAGAAATATATCTGGGCTTCACATTTACAAGCAGAACGAGAGAAAAAAAATCAGTCACATATAGCGGCAGATGCATGTACGTCAGGACACGCTGACCAGCTGAGAACTGGAGATACTGTAACGACGCGTTATGTCAACTTCAAACACTCATTCAGATTCGTGGAGAGGCTTAAATTCGGACCGTGAGAAAAGGGGAAACTTTACTTCACAAATGAAAATCAAGTGTCGATAAAACTGTAGATAATCTAATGAAATCCAGAGATGTGCTCCACATTAAGCAGCCACGTCACACTTCCAGTTTCTATCAAGACCACTGTTTCGTTTGGGAGATAGTCCCACACGCACACACACACACACACACACACACACACACACACACGCTAATGAGTTACATGTTGCACCTTCTTTTGGACTGCGTTGCAGGAAGCCAGCCTGTTATTAGAAATGCCGCGCTGGTCGGCCGGCCTCGGCTTGGTCTGGGCTCTGCGTGGGCGAGCGGGGAACTCCTCACAGAGGATCCACAGCCAGGTGACCCGGATCTTCAGGCTGAAACTCTGATCTGCACTGTTGTAAAAAATTTAGGAGGCAGAATTTGTGTGGAGTTTTGCTTTTTTACAGATTGAAGGAACCACTGATTAAAAGAAATGAGTCCTGAAAAACAGCGAGACGCTGAAAAAGCTCTTGGTTTAGACCTACAGTGGAGAACAATTTGACAAAGCTACAGTTAAAATCAGATAATTTCATATTATTGTTCTTATTATTATGATGGTTTGAGCTTTCAACTCAGGCGGAAGGGATAAGACGTTAAATGCGTCGTTTTTGCATATTTATTTTGGAATAGTTTGGCGTTCACACGGCAACACTTTGAAAACGATGCAGGTTTATGTGAAAAAGGCAAATGTGGACTGGGAGTCTTGACACTCTGGAGGAAAACACTGTTCATTGTCCAGAACTAACCATTTTCCACTGTTTACATGGACTCGGACCTTTTTCCTCTGAGCGCCGCTGTTGTGTTGATGAACCCCCAAATGACAGTTTTCCATTTTCATCGAGTAAACAGAGGCCAGACGGTGTTCCCATGTTCTTCGTCCAGTTTGGGTCTGTTTTGCTGACCTACATTCGAGAAGCTCCAGAAGCCTTAAGTTAGCCGTCAATACAACAGAGAGGAAGGATCAGCTTTAAAAGATAAAGCATATATTGGAGCTTAATCTGATTTTCAGAGTACAGTTTACTGAAGCCTCATTCAAGCATCGCACATGTAACTGGAGGCAGGAACAGCTGTTTGGTTTTTTTTTTTAAGCAGTGGGCTGACACTTTTATATTCTCACTATAGAGTTCTGTTATGTTTCCTAAAACAAATGAAGACTATAAAACACTGAATATTCCACTCAACTGGAACGGTGAGGATAAACTACATTCAGAAGGAGGCAGGATCACATTAAACCACATTTCCACTCGCAAAGTGTCGTCAGGGTTACGAAGAACTGTAGTCATGTTCAGAGCTCACTAAATGAAATGAACATCTTCAGATACAGTATGTAGAAAACATCTCCGTGATTGTTCACGTTTGTTCGTTGGTTACACGGCGAGCTTCGAGCAGATTTGGATCCATCTGCTCTGCGACTTACGGACGCTGACTTCGATCAGAAATTCACAGGAAGTTTACGTTATCATTCGGAACTGGTGAAAAAGTGCATGGATTGAAGTCACTGCTACAGTAAGGCCAACGAGATGGCTGACCGGACGTTTAAATTGAAGCAGAATTCATGATGTTTTCTCCCTAAATTCATCTCAGACTTTTAAATGAGCTCCTGGTGGAAAAAGACGACTAATAAGTCTGTTTTTTTTTTCTTCTTCTTCTTTTTTCTCCTTGCGTTATTTCCTGAAAGGTGCAGTACCCTGCTGCTGGCTCCAACTAGTATTAGTACGCACACGCACACGCACACAAACACACACACACACACACACACACACACACACACACACACACACACACACACACACACACAGCAGTAGCTGCCCGTGACATTCCTGCAGCTGCAGTGCTCTCTCTCCCTCACACGCGCCCCCCCAGCGATCTCCCTGGGGGACGAATGCCTAATGAGTCACGCGCCTGTCTGCCGTTACCTCGCAGCGTGTGTGTGTGTGTGTGTGTGTGTGTGTGTGTGTGTCTGTGTGGAGGCGGGATGGCGGGCCGACTTGGCGCGAGCACTCGGGGCGGAGGGGGGAAGGGGAACGAGGAGACGACAGAGGAAGGAGGGAGAAGAAAAACGAGTGCGAGGCGGCGGCGGCGGCGGCGGCGGCAGCGGATGAGGGGGTGGAGGGGAGCAGGGGGAGGGGTGTGGGGGAGCAGGGGGAGGGGTGGGGCGGGGGGCACCACGGTCATTACCGTACTAACATAGGAGCTCTGAAACAAGGCCAAAACAAACGCTTGGTCTGCTGCGTGTTTACGGGAGCCTGAAATTCAGAGTGACTCAGACGCTCGTGGCGACGTCCTGACATGTTCACAGGTGCATCGATTAAAGGTGATTAGACACAAATTCAGCCAAACCGAGAGGATTCACTCATGACCCGGATAACCTGACTGCTGTGAATAATCAGATTAGGGCCATGGTTTGATTAAGGTGTTTACATGGTTCACAGTAATCAGATTTGCCCACTAACCCAGGTTTACATGATGTCTTTGATATTCTAGATTAAGGATTTGGAGTCATCTGCATAAAAAAAATGCTTTACTGGAGTCTTTTTCTCCATCGCAAGCCATGACACTGCCAATAGAAACTCCCATCTGCAATTACTGTACTGTTCAGAGACAAAACTGTGAAAGAAATCATACAAAGACACGACCAGACTGGACAGGGCCCAGAAAAAAAGGTAGATCTTATAATTGAGTCATCTGCATATAGTGGAATTATCAGTGTATAGACAAACACACTCACAGCAGTGTAAAAAAAAACAGAAGAAATTCAAAACTACAGCACAAAACCCATTTATCTACACAACAGAACAGGAATAAGTGCATTCCTCCACCAAACATGCAAACACAACCGTGGTAAATGTATTATTTTCCCGTCACTTGTGTTACTTTTTCTGCTCTTATCCTGACATTTGAGAGTGATAAGTTGCATTTTCTCTGTCACCCATATGCAGCATGTTCCTGGATGACAGGAAAACACCCAGCACATCAAGACTCGCTCACACACTGACAGACATCCACGTCTTCCCCAGGAAATAAACACAAATCCATATATTTCCCCACCAAAAAAAACTTTGAAAAACCATGTGACAACACGTGTGACGGGGAGATCCTCGTTTCCAGGTTGTGAGACGAACTTCAGCAGCTTCATTTGATGTTTTAACACTTCTTCCAACGGCGGGTTTTCGGGTTTTTCTCAGTAGTGAACTGTTGAGAATTTAACAAACGCAACTATAAATCAACCTGTAGTAACTTTTAATTCCATGTGTCTATGTGTGTGTGTGTGTGTGTGTGTGTGTGTGTGTGTGTGTGTGTGTGTGTGTGTGTGTGTGTGTGTGTGTGTATACATGCTTTTGGCAACACTTTGGTTGTCGAAGGCCATGTGAGAGAAAGAGAAAAAAAAAGTGAGAAAGCTCTGTAGGGCAGACAGGCATGCGACCAAGACCTACGCCTCACCAACGAACACAGACAGACACACACACACACACACACACACACACACACACACACACACACACACACACACACACACACGCGCATGCTCTCCTGCACTCGGCCCCCACGCGCTGAGCCGAGCGGGCAGTTTCAGCCCACTGGAGCGGCACAAGGCAAAAGGGGGGGGTGGAGAGGCGGGATGGAGGGGGGGTGGAGGAGGGGTGGAGCGCGGTGCACGGAGGGCGAGAGGCGGCGGAGGTAGAGGGGAGGCTGCCGGCTCGGCGCTGGGAGGTCAGCGCCGGTGCAGTCAGGCGTGCAAGCGCGCCTCCCGCTCTCCCCTTTGCCTCTTGTTTCTTGGCTCCCACCTCCCTGGTTCCCTCCCGCCCTCCGCCGCCGCCCCCCCTCCCCTCTCAGTGTTTGTACAGGCCCACTGAGGTCGCCACAGGGGAGCTTTACAGACAGGTAACGACTGTGCCTTTCTTCCTCTTGACAAACACAGGGGAAGTGGAGGCGCGAATGAAGCTGTGGTTGGTAAATTCAACTGTTATTTTCTGGTCGCTCTGGCCCTCACAAGAGTTTAATACAATCCGGGTAATGACCAGACTCTCATTTAAAGTTCAGCAAATTTCAAACAGGCCCATTAAAAGCAAGAGGAGGACAATTAACCAGATAGGTGGCTTAGTGAACTCTTAAAATTCATCAAAACTACGCTCCTTTGTCTAAATGATGAGGGAAGTCTTGGCGTAATTTCTTGATGTTTGAAGTGAAAACGTATCGTTTGACAAAAGTTCACACGGCAAACAATGTCTATTTAGAGGGAACAGGCAGGAATGATGAAAGCAATGTAGTTAGCCTGCCAGGCCACTAGTTGGTGCTGTTATTTATTTGTGTAATGAAACCATACACGTACGGACATACTATGGACAGAAGGCAATATTGGATTGTTATTGTCCATCAGCTGCTGTGCGTCGCAGCGTTTCTACATGGTGACGGAGCATTTTCCAAAAAGTCCCACCTTGGAAGCCGTTTTTAAAAAAAGCCGCATTCTCACTTTCAGAAGACAACCTAAATTCCCTCTTTTAGATATTTTAGTGTGTTTTTAACATTACAGAGGGACATGAACCTGGTTTGAGGACTATATGATCACCGGATTCATATAAATATAAATACAGCGGTATCTCTTGCTCACGTGTGAATTGTTGACCTTTGCATCAACAGAAGTATAGAAATCTGTCATACAGCTCCTGTCTCCAAAGGCCTGAAGTGGCAGAACGAGGCTGCTCCCATCACAGGAAATCACATGGACAAAAACACACACACACACACACACACACACACACACACACACACACACACACACACACACACACACGCACAGTCTCGTATTTCTATCCTTGTGGGGACCTTCCATTGATTCCCATTCATGTCTAGCCCCTAACCCTGACCCTTACCCTAACCCTAACCCACACCACAATAAAGCCTAACCCTAAAGAAATGTTTTTGCACTTTTACTTTTTTCAGTAACAACAACATGGTCAAGAAAACACTGTTTCTCCTACTTAGGACCGGAAAAGGTCCCCACAAGGCACGTCGTTTCACGTTTTGCTATCCTTGTGGGGACATTTGGCCCCAACAAGGATAGAAATACGAGAACGCACACACACACACACACACACATACAGATGTTTGGGAGGAGGAGGGCCTTCAAGAAGCATCGCCGCTGGCCTCGTCGTGATAAACCACACTCGGCTGATAGACAGATGTTCCTACTTATTTTCGCCCCATCTTCTCAGGATCCCCATACACACACACACACACACACACACACACACACACACACACACACACACTACAAAAGCAGATTGAAATGGGCACTAGCAGAAGCTAATAGCTAATTTTCTAACTTCAATAGGTTAATTTAACTGAATTATTGATAGGGAGACAATGAGAGGCAGCGGTCTGCTCACGTGCGCGGCTCACGCCGCGATTCGAATCGATCGCCCGCCGGAGAGACGCCGAGGGCTCGTCTGACTGGAGACTCGCCTAATATCTAACCTGTCTCGCTGACAGAGACGTGCACAAACACATCCGGCCACGGGCTCGGCTCCGCACTTCCGGGCCAGTGACCAATCCAGCCGTCGCCATGGCAACATGGCATCGGCAACATGTGTGTGAGCGTGTACACAAAACAGCCGCGCCGTGATCCGCCGCTCGGTGAAGCACGGCGGATCACGTCCTCCACTCCTCATCATGCTTTTAGTCTACGTTTGAATATCTTTCCCCATTAGCTCGACTGGATGTGGGATTATGAAAATCTAATGAGGTACACCATAAGTTATAAGAGAGACGGGTGCGTGTGTGCGTGCGTGCGTGTGTGTGTGTGTGTGTGTGTGTGTGTGCAGATACGTGATGGTGTGTGTTTAATTCCACATTGCGAGAGAAGCCCTTGATTGGAGGAGGTCTTTACGAGCCGGAGGAGGGGAGTGTAATTTCCTCCCGGCCTCCGCCAGTTCCGCTGAAATAACAGAGCAGAGGAAGCCCAGCTCTCCCGGGAGGAGACACACACACACAAGCAGGAACGAACACACACACACACACACACACACACACACACACACACACACACACACACACACACACACACACAGCCAGAATGGAGCAGACAAACAATCGCAGACATGCACGCACAAAGACACAAACTAACCCAAACATATGTGCAGACAAAAACACAAATACACAGAGCTAAGAATAAACTTCCACAGCACACACACACACACACACACACACACACACACACAAGCTTCTGGTATTGTATTGATCGCACGCAAAAAAGATCAGACGGCTCAGGAAGCGTCTAACAACTTCAAGCGGCAACCAAAAGTTAAAGGTGGCATCAAAGAGGCCTCATTTAAGCAGCTGATAATCACATAATTACAGGCCTGACGGAGACGTCATGCGTCCTGACAGCAGCGTCTCGGATCCCCCTCGCACCACCATTCAAGGCAAAACGCTTCGTTTGAGAAGAGCACGGCGTTGACAATGGAACGGCAGGAAGACTGACGACGGTGCAGTGAGCATGTCGGGCCACTAGTGGGAGCCGTTGGCTGTTTTTGTAATGAAACTACACACACAAGCAGCAGAGAACAAAACGCTGCGAACGAGAGCAGAAGAACGACTGACAGTTTTTTCTCAAGCCTTTTCCAGAAGTTACATTTTCAGCGTCTGCGAGCATCGTCGTCGTGTAAACGTACGAAGAAGGTTATCAGCACATCTGAACCCTCGGCTGCGCCGCGGCGACGCGCTGCGCCGAACAGCCACGGCAAATTAACCCGGGCGAGTCGAGTGCAGGCAGGTGGAACGTCTTCCCACCAGCTGCTGCTCTTTTTACGATCGCTCGCCTCACGCCGATAGCGAAGCAAGATCACTCAAAGTTCAGCCGTCAAACTTTGAAAATAAATGTCGGCATGAGGTAATTTGTGTCAGGAGGGAGATGGTGTGTGTGTGTGTGTGTGTGTGTGTATGTGAGAGAGAGAGAGAGAGAGAGAGAGAGAGAGAGAGCTCATCAGCGAGGGAGTGCTGGCTGCCATGCCCTGAGGGGAGTCAGTGGGGAGAACGGGAGACGCCAGTACAGGCCATACAAGTCCCGCCGCCTTCCCCGCTCCGCCGAACCGTCGCCGCCTCGCATGGAACTGCCAACACACTCAGCCTCTGTGTCAGTGTGTGTGTGTGTCACGGCCGTAGTCAGACATTAGGCTTTAGCGGCAGACGAGGAGGAGAGGCGAAGGCTACGACAGCGGCGGCCCTAAAGCCCTCGTATCGCCGCTGACGTCAGGCGCTAAGTTTTCTCCGTCACGGCTGTAATTGAAGCGGAGCCCGACGAGCCGCGGCGAGCCGCGAGCCAATCGCTCCCATATCTGCGAGCGGCCCACGCCAAAGCCGACGGGGCTCGCGTCTCCCAATCCCGAAATAAACAGCTGCCCCCGGTGATGTGCTGTGGCGGCGCCGGGGCTTCCTCCGTGGCTGAAGGAAATGTCACCAGTTTACCTGTATCACTCAGACACCTCCGGCTTATCAAACCCGCCCTCGCCTTGCGTGCCTCGCACACAATAATCAGCAGTAGCCACGCTCAGTAGCTCGCTAAGCCTCTTACACCCTTCCCTCAAGATTAGTGCTTGGGAGCGACGACAGATGCGCTCTGTGGTGATAAAAACACACACACACACACACACACACACACACACACACACACACACACACACGCGCACAGACACACACACTCTCACACTCCCAGCCCGCTGCACCTGTGTGAACAGATTTGGCGGCAGTGAGCCGGCAGCGTGCTTGCTCAAAGCTGACACACACACGCACACACACACACACACACACACACACACACATATACACACACTAAAACACAGAGCGGTGATGCCATAATCGTGACACACCTGCAAGGCCTGGAGGTTTTGGCACCGAGCCTCCGGCCGAGCCCCGGGAAGGGGGGGGGGGGGGGGGGGCAGCAGGGCAAACAAAAGTTCAACAGCCAGGTGAGACGTGGGGGGGGGGGGGTTGACCAACGGCGTCTCGGCGCCTCTGTTTGGCACGCCGCGCCCGCCACGGGCCCAGAGTGGATCGGATATGCAAGCCCAGGAAATCAGTGTCAACGCCGGCGCCGGGCGCCGCAGCCGGAGGGTCTTCACCGCCAAGGTCACAGAGACAGCGCCTCAATATGCACACGCTCACTCAGCAGCAGAGCAGGGGAGGCTTCTATCACGAAAACCGGCAGAACACACACACACAGGTGTGTTTCCACTGGATCTCAGTCTTCAGGAATGAACTTGATGAAGAGCACGACTTCTCACAAATCAACCGTCAGTCTGAGGCTTCTTGAAGTAACACCGCTCATTCTGCGTCCTATCAGTTAACCTCTCACCTCTCCCCCACTAATCACACTTGAATACTTTCACACGTCTATCAAATGAAACCCACAATGAGATCTCTCTCACACACACACACACACACACAGAAATGTGAGGAAAAGAATAAAAGCAGCGTGACAGAAAATGAAGTGTTCTCACCACTGGAGACGAGATACGACACCCGGGACAGTCGCAGATCGGAGGGTGCACCTGTAAGATTCCCTTGGACATAAGAGTCTTGAGACTTTTCCCTGCAAACAGAGAGACACTTTCAGTGAATGTGTAATATTCTGGAGACAGTAAACACGCCGAGAGGCGTCCGTCCGGCTCATCGTCCCACAAATCCTTTAGGAAATATTGTTAAAAAGCCATTTGATGGACGCAGTACGGGACTAAATGGATTTCTACCTGCAGCAGGACTTCCATCATTCACATGAAGTCTAATTAAAGCCAGAGTTCACCGCGGTGACCCAGAGAGACAGCGGCCGACTGTCATCTGTCCATAGGAATCGCTGTATTAAACTATCAGGCTATCATTTTTGACCTGGGGGCGACAGCCCTCCCCCACCCATCTGAACGCCTGTCAGTTCTGCCTCACTGACTCTGAGTGTGTGTGTGTGTGTGTGTGTGTGTGTGTGTGTGTGTGTGTGTGTGTGTGTGTGTGTGTGTGATGGGGCGAGCACGCACCATGCGTAATTACAGCATATAAATAGTTCGCCACAAATATCCGCATTAAAAAACACACACCGGAACCAAAGTCACTGCTGATTAAAAAAATAATAAAATAATAATAATCACATAAAGATCTCAGAGATAAATGTGTCTCAAACCGGACAGACACTTTGTAGGATGAAGGAAGAAATAAGAAATATTAGACACCATCACTTTATAAAGTGTCTCCAAGCTCAACATGCAATGCGTAAAAGTGATTCCACCCATGCACGAGCGCAGCTGCACTTAACGGAACGACTCACTCCATAAATACTGGAGGAAAATAACACACACGCGCGGAAAAAGAGGACCGGAGCAGCCACGCGTTTAACTTTTCACCTCGGTCATCCGGCTCCAGGTGGCTCCGGGCTCGGCGTGCGTGTGATCGCAGCCCAAACTCCGTGTCAGAGACTCGGAGGCTGCGTGCCACCGGATCTGCGCCTTTTTCCTCATCTGTCTCCTTTACGCACTGGCTGCTGTAACCCTTTCACTCCAAAACTCAGTACCGAGCCGGCACCCACACCCCGCTCCGTCCACGCCGGCTCCCGGTTCGCGGCGGAGCGGGGGAAACGAGACGCGGGGGCCGATCGCCGCTTACCTTTGTGTCTAATACTCCGTTTCCAGTCCTTGGCCGTCTCCCGTCCGCTGACGAACTGGAACTCGTTGGGGGTGAGCCACTCGCCCCGGTATTTAATGGAGGGTCCCTTACTGCCCTGGCACAGTTTATTGATATAAAGCAGAGCCTTGTTCTCCCCGCACTCCACCTCGATGCACGGCTCCCCGTTGTCGAAGAAGGGCTGGAAGTCCGGGATGGAGGAGAACCTCTCCAGCATCAAGTCGTCCGTGTGGTGGTGGAGGTGCTGGTGGTGCAGCGCCGCCGAGTCGTGGAGCCCCAAGTACGCGCGGTGATGGGCGAAAATGTGGTCGTAGGGCGGCGGATGCGGGGTCACCACGGGGATGGCGGTGGCATTTAAAGGGGCCAGGTATTCGGACTGGTTGAAGGCGGTCAGTGCCATGTCGTCCCCGTCCAGCCGCTCCTTCTTGATGGCAGGCATGTTCGCGGGAGAACAAGTGAAAAGCCGCTCGCGCGATCCAACTTGAGCGTCCCGCTCGTCTGATCCGCACTTGGAGACGCGCCGCTCGGTTTTACGCAGAGTCCCCGCGTCGCCCGGGAAGCTGAAGTTGCCGGATAGATTCCCATTCAGTAGTTTCCAGCTCGCAGCGGCGGCAGCAGCGCTCTCCGCCAGCCTCGCAGCTCCTACCTCCCACATTTAATCACACGCGCTCTGTTAATACCTGACATGCTGGGCAGCCCTGAGCCACTGACATTATGTTACCCACGGTGATCATCACCCGCACACACTCACACACACACACACACACACACACACACACAGACTCACACTCACGCGCGCGCGCGCACACACCGCCGGATATCTGATTTCTCTGCTCTTTTAATCCGTTTATTTTTAATATTAACAGAATGCTGCATAAAATCTTATAAACAACAATAACAAGAAACTCCTATACTGAGGCGAAGGAGTAGATGTGGCAAAAAAATCACAGCCAAAAAAATAAGATTTAAAAAAAAAAAGCCCTAATATTATAATTCTCTTGCTCATAACGTGACATGTGCCATTAATCAGAAACATGAGCCAAAAACTGGAGGCGCTCCTTCGTATTTGCGCAGCATTAATGAGGCACAGTGTAAAGTTTGGAAGGAGTTGTTAGTTTTTAAGCTGTGTGCACGTCGCTGAAGTCACGCTGAAGTTCACAGACACAGACCAAACAAGATTTGCACTCTCCGCCGCTTCTCAACTTGGCCCATTTAAACAGCGGAGGCGGGGCGCCGAGGGGGGCCCGCGAGGGACGGCGCCGAGGCGCGCGGAGCGCAGCGACCGGCATCTGCCAGCACGAGGAGAGTCAGCGGCACCCGGATCAGGACGGTTTTCAGCTCTTTCTTCAGTCTGAATAGGGATAAGTCTTCACTCGGAGTGCGGAGGGACTCGAGTTCGAATCCCAGTTAAAGGAATTCAGGCCAGGCATGCCACTGTGCGGCACTGGAGGCTGTCAGGCTCCGTTTCCAGTGGAAATATATCATTTCTGTCATTTTGACTCACAAACGATCACAGCATGAGTTGATACTGTTGGTTGTTTTGTAATGAAAGCACACAGAGAGAGAGAGAACACACTACACACACTGACAGTGTGAGCAAACTGATGAGTTGTAAGGTTATTATGTTAACTCTCAACTGTAAAACTATCTAGTCCAGGAGAAAATGAACAGTGAGTCATGGTTTGACTCCCAGAGTGTTTCTTGAGGGGCCACGTTTTTAACCACTATAACGAACCAACTAAAATAACCAGCCTTCATTAATCCCCTCGGGGAAATTCATGGTCCCAGCACTGACCCTTCCTATTTCCAGGATGCGGAGGTGAAGCCACATTACGGCGCTCCGGGGAGCCGATGGGGGTCAAGGGTCATGATGAGCAGCTGTGGGATTCAAACCTGCGAGATCCTGATCTCAAGTCTGCCTTTGTGACCTTGTGGCCTCCGCTGCCCGACGCCCCATCTCGCCCTGTAGCGTCAGAACACAAAATATAAAGGAATCACAACACAGAAATCCAGTGTTTTTTGGTCTGGATTCTTCAGTTCTTGACCAAAAAAGATGCATTCAGTGTGAATTAAGAGACTCCCGGATTGTGAGTGGTGTCTCTCTCTCTCTCTCCTCTGAGATCCTCTGCCCCCGGCCCTGACCCGGCCCCTGCCAACACTTCTGCTTAACGACCACATGAAGCCGCTCCACGGCTTCAGCTCTGACCTTCAGCCGCTCGGCAGACAGAGGGAGACGGTCAGACGTCACCGGCCGCCGGATCCGCCCGTGGCAGGTGGCCGCAGGTCCACACTCTGCTGGCGCTACGTCCTCTCCGTGTGTCTATATTCAGCCCTCTATTTGTTATAGCTGCTCCACCTGCGGTGACTCCGCCGTGACCTCTCACCCTGCCGCTCACCTGCTGCGGCGGCCCGGACTGGAAACACTCCAGGACGTCGGAGCTTCGGCGTTTTGAGGAGACGAGTAGAAAAACAGAAAACTTGTATTTAAACTAAATATTTATGCTGATGAGACTGTTGACTGTGAAGCAAACAGTGTAAACCTGAATTAGTCTTTTTGATGGCAGTGAAAGCTCTGAAGTTTGTCTTAATCACACTAGGATCCATAAAAACAACCGGGCACTAATGCATTTCTGTGGTTAAACAGTTTCACTGTGAATGTAATCCTTATTAAAGATAGTTTATTCACCAAAGCCAGTTTTTTTTTTAAATCAGCTAAAACCCGATATTCAGGTTTGTTAGTCGGTATTTGAGTGGAAACAGATGTAGAAATAAAACAAAAGATCATATGTGTGACTGCTGCTGCAAACTTGTTGCTTTAACTGGAGCGAGAGCTGAGAGCTCAGGACGAGAGCTTCCTCCCCGGCTGGCGGCGGCGGCGGCGGCGCAGGTTCCCCCGAGCTTCTGGGGCTTTGAGAGCGAGACCACATCTGACCCCCATCAGTGGAGAACCACCCAGGTGGATCCGCCGCCGACACATGGAATAGCCATTCCGGCAGCAGAGGCGGGTCCCGGGGCCGCCGTGTGCCGAGGGCTTATAAATCAGGCCAAACTGCTCCTGACACACACAGGAAGGAGGCTCGCCACGCCGCGCCTCGCCGCGCCGCGGGCGGAAGCGGTGCGGCGAGGAGGCCAGGAGCCCGAGCCAGGCCGCTGCTGGTAACGCGCCTCCGAGCAGGGACCCGGCCAACGCACAAACACACTGCAGACATGTGCAAAAACACACGCCAGCGGACTTCGCCAGAGACCGGGACGGACTGGAGGCTGACATTTTCCCTCCTGGACGAGGGGAGCCGTGACGGCCGAGCCCACGGTCGAGAAGCGGGACGGCCGGATCCTGAGAGTTTAAAGGAAAGAAGGTCTGGATGCAGATCTTCAAACCAGCGTTTCAGAAAAGATGAATTTTCACAAAATTTCCATGGAGATGGAGTCAGTCGGCTTTCTGCTCTACATGTAATGTGGACGGTTTACAGTCATGGTTCAACACATAAACATCTTATATTTAAGTTTATCATCTGCATATAATCTTATCTCTATATAAAATCTCAGATTCTTATCTTTTTTAAATTGTATGTCTCCTTTTCTTGGTGGCTGCCGGTCTGTATCGGCTGAGTGGAAGATAAAATAACCACACTGTGTTTTAAGGAACCTGAGCAAATGTCAGTAAACTGCTGCTTTCTCTCCTAACGCTCCTGAAGAGAAGCAACATTTTTCTACACAACAATATTGTCACTTCCCGCGTGCTCGCGAGCGCACGGAGCAGTAGCTCTGACATAAATCATGAACTGCTGACATTTACGGCGTCTGTTTACGAAGCCGTTTCCAGGAAGTGGAGGACCGCGTTTCAAAGGAGGAGGCTTTCTCTTCATCGCACCACATCGAAATGTCTCAGTGGAAACCTCGCCGACTGTGCGTCGGCGCCGGAGATCGCCCCAGCAGGAGATCCCTGCTGAAACTCGTCATAAAGGGGACACCCGTGCCCCCGCTCGCCACCCGCCCCGGCGTGACTCACCCAGGGCGCCTCGTGTCGAAGGGGTTCCCCAAAACCCCGGCAGTGACGGCACGCCCACTTTACCGTCCTCAGCCGCTCGACTGCAGATAAATGAGCTTTATTTTCCATCAGCAGGCTGCTTATCTGTCATGAGGGGGGAAACTCTTTAACCTTTCTACCTCATTTAACCTTTTCTTACTTTCTTTTCTGCAATGTGGAACAGCCTGAAAGAGAAAGAGAGTAAAAAAAAAACAAAAAAAAAAAACAACAAAGAGCAGAGAAAAACCCACACAAACTTACAACGAAATCCCAACGTCAACCCACGACTGTGTCACAGCGAGCAAGAATCGAGACCAGAGGTGTCAAACGTCTCAGTTCAGAGGTCACATTCATCCCAAATTCATCCACAGAGGGCCGGATCATTTTAATAGCCTGAACGTCAGCAGAGAGAAACTTAACTCGACATTCTCTGCTTTTTGTCAGTTCCTGTGTGACATGAAGATTCCCTGAATGTCAAAACACACAAGCTGAAGGAGAGTTCCTGTTTGCTACAGAAAGGTCGACCTGAAAGTTTTCAACAGGCTTTACATTGAGGAGATGTTGTTCTAACACTATTGGTTGATTGACTTTCCAGATGTGTGAATGACCACAGATTTTTCAGGAATACTGGATTCTGTGTCGTTTCTGAGCAGCCTGAAGAGGATCCTTCAGTCTGCTGTGGTTTTTCAAGAGAATTCAAAGATTTTAATTCATCTGCCCACAGAAGCGTTTTCCATTGAGGCTCGGATCATTAGAAACGAGTTCTGGCCTGCAGTGTCGCTGGATCCTGTTCACATTTGGCTGCTTCAACTTCCACTGACATACTTTCTATGAAGGGTGTCCACAGACATTGATTAATAGAAGTGCTCTTGAGCCCATGCAGTGGTTTTGAGGGCCTGAAGATCACCAACACACACCTCAGTCGTCCATGTGATCAGATCTTATCGAACGCCACACATGGCCACAGGCTGCTGAAGCTTTGATCATTTGATAATGTTTTTGGACCTTTGGTTGTACGTCAATGTTAAAGACAAAAAATTCAAACGCAGAACATCTGGTGAAGGATTAAAGTCCCAAAACCATCACAGCAACTTTGGGTGTTTCGACCCAGGGTCGAACCAAAAAGTATTTTCAGGTTTTTCTCAACAAACCTTTGAAATGTCTTCATTCTGGGGATGTTTTTCACCTCCGAAAAATATGCTTTTCAAATTTTTGGCAATATTGTCTGCAGTTTTTCACCTGGTATCTAAATAATAATAAAAGAAAAATAGTTTTTCTTCACAGAGCTTCAGTCAAATGAAGGATTTTGCCACTTCTGATCCCTCCAGCAGCTCTTTTTCCAATAAACATGCTCACAAAACAACAAAGAATCGCCTCCTTTGTTCGTCCGGTCAGAACAGATTTCCCCTTCTGTAGTTACCTTCTAAACACTATGCTCGATTAAATGCCATAGCTCAATCAAAAATATAATTTGAATCACATGGTTCAGAACTGATAGGGTTGTTTAAGACCACATTTTCCAGGTCTTGGTCTCAGACCCTTGAGTCCTTGTCCCTGACTTGGTCTGGACACTTTAAAGTGTTGATGATAGGATGCTCTTCCTGGAGCTTAACTTGTTCTGAGTCCGTTGAAGTCTTGGTCTAGTATTGTTCTGGTCTTGGCCTTGGTCTTGACCCGGTCTCGGGTTTAGTGGTCTTGACTACAACACTTTCCGAGGCTGTGACTGCTCTGTGGCCTCACAGTCGGAGCTGACTGCAGCGCCGGGTGGTCGTCTTCAGGGCTTCGAACGGAAGGAAGGAGGTGAGACTGCTCACAGAATCCAGTCTGAGCTCATCCGCAAGGCTGTTTACTGTAAATGTTACTTATGTAACGCAGCACCACTCGTTTCCCGGCCGTCCCCGGCCCCGGGCCTGCGGAGCCGGCCGGGCGGCCGTCCGGCGGGAGCCCCCCTGCCGCGGCCCCGCCGCCCCGCCGCCGCCGCCGCCGCCGCCGCCGCCCCGCCGCTGTTGGCAGCGGCCCCGCAGCCGCAGCGCTGCCGGCGGGGGAGAGAGGTAATAAATAACCCGGGGAGAGGAGCGGAGACCGCCGGGCGGTGCACAGTCTGACCTGACAAATACTCACTGGAAAACCATCAGAGAGCGAGAGCCCACCCCCAGCGCCTGGAGCCAGCCTTTCAGACATGAGCTGCACAATATATAGGCCTGGAAAAAAAAAAGAAAGAAAGAAAGAGAGAGAGAGAGGGAGAGGGAGAGAAAAGAAAAAAGAGAAAGAGCCAGAGAGACAGACAGAAGCGTCTCCGGCTCCCCATCACATCCGGACACACAGGCGAGAGTAATTAACTATTTAAAGCAGAGCGAAGCATGCCGGGTCCACTCCCACTACACAAACACAAGTCCAGAAACACTTCAAGAATCCAGCTCAAAGAACCGAGTGTTTTCCTCTCCTCCTCATCATTTACTGACAAATACTGAGAGCTCGCTTTGGAAATCTTATTCCTAAAAACTAACTTCTCCCAGTTCACACTTTCTCCTCTGTTACGAAGTGATTTGTAAATAATCTTAATCTCCAAAACTTGTTTTATTTTTTGTTTTTTTTCACCTTATTGAGGCAGAATCACACTTCAGACCTTCCACATCGATATGTTGAAGAAGTAGCGCCCACACCCAGATCCAGGACTTCCTGAAAGTCCCTCCCTGTTTATTCAAGCGGTCCGGGAGCGGGGCAAAAGAATGGCCATGACGCTGTGGAGGCCGCCGCTGTTACTGTCCATCTACTGAGCATGTGCAGGATGTGGAAGCAGCAGCGACTCCTCCACCTCCACCAAGACGCCCCAGAGTTTTCAGAAAGTTGTGTTTTCAGTGGCTCTGAGCACCGTTGCCATGTAAACCGGTGTATCTTCTGGTCAAACCAAGTTGCTGCTGTTGTGTTTCACTCTTCGTCCTCTCCTTCAGCACCAGTTCCTCCAAAATAATCTGATTTACATAAGTAACCAGGCTGAGGAAGATCTAATCTGATTCCTGCCACCACGCAGACACACTGACGACCCAGTGTAATCTCCGTTATGCTTCTGGCAGTGAAGAAAAGTTCCCCAACACGGTCGAATCTCTACAGTTCTCTTCCCATCAATCATCCCTTCGTGGAGAATCCAGCACAGATGAAAAGTCAAGCGTTTATTGGTAAGCTGCGGCGGGGTGTGCGTCATATTAAACCATGATGATCATTAAACCCTGTAGTGATCGCAGCTTTAAAAACTCACAGGAATCCAGGCAGCAGCAGCTGCAGCTGCAGAAAACGGGCCTGAATTTCCTGCATGACTCTACAATGGGAGGAAATATAAGGTATAAGAAGAGTTAATGTTAAATATGTTGGACACTTTAATTTAACTGATATTATCACTATCTTCATGAAGGTTGAAAAGCAAAAATAGATTATTGAGAGAAATCAGAATGTTAATGAGACATTGCCAGTATTCTTTGTTTTGGTTTTCAGTATACGGAGCAACTAAAACAACATTAAACCAACAAAGGAAATAATGTTGTGAAACTTCATCGTTTCATTAAGATAAAAAAAAAGTAATAGAAAATTGTGTTTCTGTTGAATCCAGCACTGTGTTAAGTGACGAGTCATTTAAATTTTTGTGATTTTGAGACACTTATTACGACCAGGATCCTCCGGTCTTTTATATTCTCGGAAATGCTTTCATTAAATGAAACTGCCAGAGAGCCGTTTATGCAAATTTCCACAAAGAACAAGAAAATATGGTGTTTTTCAGAAATTGAAAATTAAAAAAATGCTAACGCCAAACATGCAATCTGTGAATTAATGTAAATTCACATGTATGTATTCTTAGACATTTGAAACATTTAAAAAATACTGTATTGAAAATAATTAAAAATGCACATTTGTTTGAATTTTAAGTCAAAAAAAAAAAAAAAAAAAAAAAAAAAACCAGGACCATTCATGCGTAAAAGCTTGCTCCAGAAAAAAAAAAAAAAAAACATCATTATTCATGCTTCATCTCCTGCATATAATTTAATGTTCAGCAGGGTAAATGCTTGTTTGACAGCGATTTGGGAGTCAGGCTGGACGGAGACTTGTTGGATCGTGGAGACCCTGGAGGAGAAAGCGGCTCCTGGCTGAGCCGGACCGGCTGCTCTCCTCCTCCCTCGCCATGTTTGTTCCTTTTCATCGACGCTTCGTCACTTTGTCTCCGCATGAAACTCCTCAAAAGTCCACAAGCCTCCGGTGGAACTTTTGGAGAAAGCCTCTCGTCTCCATGGAAACGGGGGGGGAAACCTCAACAATGGCAGCCTCCAGAGTGTCCCGACTCCCAGCCAACAGCGCCAACTAGTGGCCTGGCAGGTTAAATACATCGCTTTCTGAAGAAATAATGTGACTGATGAAATAATAAGATCAACTCTTCAGCTTATGAACGAGATTCAACACCTGAAATACAGGTCGAAGTTTAAAGTTTGGCACAGATTGTTATCGTCATCGACAGCCTGTCAGAAGTGATTTCAGAGACTAGAGGAGAAGACAGAGTTCAGATTATCAACAGATTATGTTTAGAGTCCAACTGGAAGTGCCGAATTTCTGCTGTGAACCAGATTTTGATGGCATCCATCTGCCGGTAATGCGCAGCCGCTTTTTTTTTCCCCCTCTCCAAACGTGTTTCTAATTGCTCTCCAGGAAGTGTTTTTGCTCGACTCCGAACCGTCCTCTGAACGTGAGCAGCACACACATTTGTATATATTTTTTTTTATTTTCTTGAGGTTTACTTCAGGCCTTCAGCTAAATCTTCACCTGAATTCTCTCCCGAAATAAGTTTTCGGACTGGACTGGTGTGGCTCCGACACAGTCCTGCATCTCCAGAATTTCAGAGTTGGCAAGCAGGCAGAGTAACATTAAACCCGCGGGGAGGGGGAGGGGAGGGGAGGGAGGGGGTTGTTGAGGTGTGTGTGTGTGTGTGTGTGTGTGTGTGTGTGTGTGTGTGTGTGTGTGTGTGTGTGTGTGGTGGGAGGGAGGGGGGCTGTGCTGTCGTGCCGGCGCCCTTGGCCTCCCCCGGCGGATCTGGGGGGTCAGGCGGCTGTCTGTGATCCCACACAGCGGCTCTTCCACATGGGATTTATTTTCTTGCTGGATGGGCAGGCAGGCGGCCCAGGAGGATTCTCATTTTAGACCAGCGTCTGTAGCTGTCAACGCCAGCCGACAGAGGCGAGCGGACACCCGACCCCGAGTATCCTCCCTCAACACTCCCCTTTGGACTGCCTCCCCCTCCCCGCCTCCCCCCCCGCCGTCGATTCCCTGTCCACACACACACACACACACACACAGAAAAGTGATTTCACAGCCTCACATCGAGTTTAAATGAAACTTTAACTGCTATTCAGGCGCGGCCGGAAAATTTGAAATTAAAAATTCAACATGATTGTTTAGCGAGTTTTTCCATTTAAAGCCATTTTGGCGGTTTTTAGGGCTCCTTATCTTTGATTATAAACCTCTGTGGTGAACTCCGGGCTTCAACGAGCAACGGACCAGGTCTATCTAGCAAAAAAAAAAAAAAAAAAAAAAAAAAAAAAAAAAATGCAGCGCGTCTCCCCTTCCTCCCAAGCGCCGTTAATAATTTGTGCAGTAAAAGATAGCGTGCCTCTCTGAGTTTGTGGGAGTTATTGGCACAGTATTCCCCACCATATTTGTGCGAGGCAGTGATAGGAACATAAATTATTTCTTATCTCTTCCGCAATCCATTTTTCAAAGGGCTCACTCTGTGTTTGAAGGGTAGCAGCGCCGGCAGCCAAAGCCCAGATAGTCGGCTACATTAGCCTTCAAGAGATCCGACTTAGTGATTTCAAACAATGCAATAAGAACAGAACTCATTGATATGGGCAGTGCCATACACCACCATAATTTACTACCAAATTAGGCCGCTGGAATCCTGCGGGGGATCAAAACCACGTCCAGAATTACCGCCGCTACAGAGTCAGACATTGTTGTGAGATTACTGAGTTAAAAATGCACAATAATGACGATACAAAAACCTTGAGTGCTGGGAAATGACCAAGAGAGTCCAGAGGATTTATAGAAAGACGGACCGGACGCTGCAGATCTGGAGCTGAGAGAAAGCTTGTTCATATCTTAAAAAATAAATAAATAAATGAATGTGAAATAAGCCACACTCTGTTTAAAGAGGAAAAAAACAAGGACTGACGCAGGCTGGTGGCTTCAGGAAACATTCAGGCGTTTCCCAGAGAAAACAGAAAACTGTTGTTTACACGACGACGGTGCTCGAAGCAACTTTTTGAAAACGGCTCCCAAGATTAAACTTTAAGAAAACATCTCCCTGGAAACGGGGAAAAATTTTGCTTTTCTGATGTGTTGCCAGTGTTCATGGACACGACGGTGAAAATAATGTCTGTTTATACGACTGTCCATCATTAGTGCGTTCTTTTCTGCAGCGTGTGTGTCTGTGTGTGTGTGTGTGTGTGTGTGTGTGTGTGTGTGTACATCACAAAAAAACAACAGCTGCATGAAAACTACAATCTGCAGCGTTTCTGCCATTTCCATGTAAATGGACGCTGTTTTCAAAACGTTTCCATGTAAACACGAAACTTTCCTGAAACAGAAACGTAACCGTTGTTATCAGAGATCCATCCCTCCATCCTCGCATCTTTCCTTTCCCTCAGTTAGAACTCATGAAGATGGGAGCAGAGAAGGCTTTCGGTCAGAGTGAAGAGTGAAGTCTCCCGATCATCCTGAGAACCCTTCAGGATCCGGACGTTGTGTTTGTGGAGAACTCCTGACGAGCCGCGTCGACTATCAGTCTCAACAATTTAGACGTTCTCTACGGCTCGGGCCGATCTGCCGAGACAAAATGACAAATGATAAATATCAAGCCCTCCTCTGCAAAGCATTAATGTCTGCTCGCAAAGAATAAACCCTCGCTCTCCCAGCTACTATTGATTTTTTTTTTTCCTCCCTGTGTGATGTGAAACCAGCAATCAGCACTGCGGTTCGAAATAGCCCTGAAACTGGAGCCGAGACGTCAATGAGTCGCCAACACATTTCAATTAGCGAGCCGTCCCGGCCGATCTCTCCCCCGGGGGCGGCAGAGCGCGGCGCGGCGCGGCGGCCCGGGTCCAGCCGGCCCCCCCGGCCCCATGCGGTCCTCACACGGTCCAGTTCTGGCTCCGGCGGATCTGGTAAAGCACGCGGGGAGAGTCTCTACGCGCCGCGGCCGCCTGTCGTCTGCGCCTCCCTGCCTCCGTCACACACAAACATTTTGGAGGTCAGGCGGCATCTGAAGAGCGCGGCGGCTCTGACGGCAGCCGCGTCCTGTGGGACGAGACGACGCTGCGGCGGAACGGCGGCGCCGCCAGACGCACAGTCGGCGTCCGTCAACGCTTCAACTCCCATTTATATGAAGGACTCGGTGTGCAGCGTTCAGAGGAGGAGCTGCTTTCACAAAAACTGCGCTTTCGATTCTCCTCATCAGGGCCTCCAAGGACATCTCACATCTGCAGAACTGAATTTACCTTCACTGACGACCCGAGCGGGACCGAATCCCATCAGACGATTTAACTTTGGTCCGATGCAAGTCTGGAGAGAACCAGCTAGAAATCCTTAGATTAAAATTATAAAAAGAAAAACTGAAAACTAATAATTATGACATGATTTATATCTTAATTGGACACTATTTGCTGAACATGAAGTTATGGTACTGCAGGCCCCATTTACTAGGCTGTCTGGAGGTCCGTTTACATGACAACGGCTCTCGGAGCCTCTGAAAACTCAATGTTTTCAAAACACTCCGACTCCATCCCCATGTAAACAGCGGAAACCACAACTTTTTGATGATGCTGATACTGGCCTGATAACTACATGGTTTTCAGCATTTCTGCTGTTTCATGGAAACAACCATTGTTTTCAAAATGCCGACCCGAAAACGCAGCACCGTGAGAACACAGAACACACAAAAATGGTGCGTTTGCAAACGCTGTGGTGAGAACGGAGCAAGCTCGCCGGTCCAGGTTGAACCTGGAAACTGGACGAAGCGACAGAGGATGATCTGTAACAGAGCAGTCCGAGTCAACCTCATGGTAACACAGCCGGAGTCGAATCACATGCGCCCACCACGTCAAGGGTGTTTATATTAGCGCTCTGTAAAAGGCTATACATGTAGAATAGTGGAAGTTAAGCTATGATCAGCTCTCAGCGCTCGGGCTGAAGCAGGACCGCCGCTCTGTGAGCGTCGGCTGGCCTGCTTTCTCTCGCTCAGAGTCGGATTTGTTCCGTCCTCAGACAGCTCTCATCAACAACAGCAGTGTGTGTGTGTGTGTGTGTGTGTGTGTGTGTGTGTGTGTGCTGTACATTCTCCACCGAGGGGCCAGGGGGTTACGGTGGAGCCGCAGGGCCACCACGACAACTCCTGCTCCACCCCTCCCTGCAAGTACCCCTCTGGCCTTTTGCTCCTCGCCTGGCTGGCAGCCCCAGACACACACACACACACACACACACACACACACACACACACACACACACACACACACACACAGACACACACACACACACACACACACAAACACACACACACTGCCTCCCACCCGCCCCCCCAACCCGACCAGAACACACACCCCCTCCCCCTCCCCCTCCAGCCCCCCGCTCTGGGCCGATCGATACGGCTCTTTGCCTTTCATCTGACCAGAGCTTTGGAGGAGCTGCGCTTCCTGAAGAAAACCCAATACAGCCCTGGCTCTCCGGGTGTGTGTGTGTGTGTGTGTGTGTGTGTGTGTGTGTGTGTGTGTGTGTGTGTGTGTGTGTGTGCCTGTCTACATGTGTTTTTGAATGAGTGTGAAAGGTTCTGTGTGTGTACTGGTCCACAGTTTGATAAATTAACTAAAAGCGACGGACATATGATTGGTTATCGAATGTTTTTTTTTTCTTCTTCTTCTTCTTCTTCTTCTCTGGTGTTTAAAAGACATCTGACCAGTGACCAACATGAATGAACGGTTCCAGAGTGACTGAGGAAGTGTTGATCATGTGCTTGTTTTGCCCATTTGACCCGCATGTCCCGAATGAGAGAAAACCCTCTGCGATCCTGTTACGGGTCAATATCCCGGCTCACCTGAATGTTGTTGAGCTGTGAATACCTTAAGGCTGCAGCAGGTGGAATGAGTTCTGCCTGCGCCGACACTCAACTCTGGGAGAGAAAAGTTCAGACGTAGTTGAGAATCCTCATAAATACTTCAAAAAGAGGCGAAGCAGCACCGGCTCGTCTCCCCGCTCTGCTGCCGGAGAGCCGGGAGTCGGAGCGATCACTCTCTGCTCTCTGCTTATCCCACAGATTCCTGCATTGTTTGTAGACGGGGGGGAAACATGGCTTCCTGTGTGGCTGAGGGGAGCGGCTGCGCCTCCTCGCTCGGCGTCCAGGTGCTCGACAGGGGAGGCGGCCGAGGTCAAGCAGAGGTCCGCAGAAAACACCTCCTCTGGGGACGGGAGGCGCAGCACGTGTGGAGCGCCGAGGACGACAAGCACATCACAGCAGTACAGCTGCAGGGAGGTCAGGAAGTGAAGGGCGGCGGACAAGAGCTGAACTTTAATGACGGAATGCCGGAGCAGTCAGGGGAGGATTTCCACCGCTCTTAGTGTGTTGAGCCCTGTTTACAACGCAACGTTTTCGAATGAAAAGAATTGTGTTGTGTTTTCTGGCATCCATTTACACGACGATGACGCTCAGAGTCACTGAAGGTGGAACTTCTTAAAAATGTTTCGACTCCGTCTAAGTGGAAAATGCAACCGTTTCGAAAACACGGCTACTGCACACCTCAGTGGAAGTAAAGAGTTCTTCTACAGTTTTATAGTTGAGAATCATCTGTAATGATAATCCAACTCCAGTAGGGGAGTAACGAAACTGTCAACTCACAAAACGATCCGAAATACAAAACAGGACTTACGATACGAAATACTCACGATACGAAATAAAGATTAAGGAAAATCCCCAACGGTAGGAAGTTAAGCAAAAATCTCATATTATTTATTTTATTCTTTATGCAGACATTCAAAAAAATAATGCTGCATCAATACAAAATAAATTCTCTTTGAAAAAAATACAAAAACTGTGCAAACACAAACATAAAATCTCAAAAAGTGCTTTATTGCTATAACAAACAGGATAACTACAGCATAATTACATTATTGCTGCCTGTCTTCAGTTCAAAACAAAATGCTTTTTTAAAAAGGAAAAATTGTTTATCATGGCAGTTGTACTCCCCGCAGTATACGGCGAACTGTAGCGGCATATTTTGCACACGGTTCTTGTTTTATCCGCAATCTTCTCACCGTCCTCTCGTCGTTCACATGGGAAGCCAAAACAGGTCCACACGACCGATTTATTTGACGAAGGAGCGATAGCCTAGCAGCTAATTCAACTTCGTCTTCCTCCATATTGAAACGAGTGTTTTGCTAAGCGGAGGGTCAAAAATCATCATTCTCAGTGGTGCGCGGCACCCTTTCGCGTTTTTTTATTTCGTGCGTCTTTGAATTTTATTTAATCATTTTTCATTTCGCGGCACGAAACTTAAACTCCAGCGTTTGTCCATATGAACGTCTGTGTTCATGTTAACGAAACCTCACACACATCTCTGTGCGCAGCAACCAGCAGCTCCCACTAGTGGTCCATCATGAAAACTACATCACTTTCAGTGTTTCTGTGGTGTCTGTGTAAACACCGTTTTTCAAAACGTTGCCGTGTAAACGCGAACATTCTCTGAAAAAAACGATAGGTTTTCACAAGGAACGTTGTCGCATAAATATCACTGCATTGACTCCAATACTGTGTCTTGTTTATTATCTTATTGTCTTTCCAGTCATGTTTATGGTTAAAAACACAGCGAACTGGAATATAGCGCTTGTGTGTCCTGTTTCATATGAAGAGACGAGGAGTGTTTTACCGTATTCGGTCGCTTTATGAACTTTGCTGATTGTGACGGCCGTACAGCTTTATCCTCACTCCTTTCACAGGACCGCGATGCGACCGGGCTCCGCCACCGTGGAGATAAAGGCTCATTAAATCAAAACAATTAACTGTATTTGTCCATCTCCAGTTCATTAATCAGCAGCCACCATTTAATATTTTCTACCCTGAAATTAAGTTTGTGACGCAGCGTTTAAAGAGTGATTAAAATTGATATCTGGTTCAAAACTGATTAAAATCACCTTCCTCTTCCACCAATGTGTGAAATCGTCTTTTTTTTTCCTCTAATTTTTGCAAATTGGCCAGCAGACCGCCCATGGGCTGTCTAGATATGAGTGCTTGTTTTATTTTTCTATTTCTGGCTTTAATCAGAAGAGATTCTCCCATAAGAAGAAGCTCCGGAGCATCTGGGCAGACCATAATTTATTAAAAAGTATTAACATTCATAACATTGAGCTTGATGGACTGTCGTAAAGCAAGACAACCACACAAATATTAATTACTCAGAAAATGTCTTTTTTTATGAAGCCATCAAACACGAGGCTGATGAATGAGAGTTTGTCATTAATAAAAGGGGTTAGAGGTCAGAGATCCAAACAAATGAGGCGATCTGTGCCAACAGATGAAAGTCACACTGCAGCAGAAGGTTAAAAACTACCAGAAGAATCTTAGAATCGGTTCATTTTGCTGAAAAACCCCATCTTTTCCTATTCTGCTGGAAAAAAAAGGTGCATGGGAGAAGCTGGGGTCAGGATGTTGCGTGAACAGATGTTTAGTCTGAACAGAGCGGCTCACTGTCCTCTGTTTTTACTGGCTTTCCACCGGAGCGCCGCTGCCTCGGTCACTACCGCCACTTCCAACCTGACCCGCACAGACCGGCGCCAAGCCTTTGAGGTGCCGCGTCAAAGGGTGAGGGAGCGGAGAAGGAAACACCGGCTGCGGCGGCAGGCCGGCGAGCCGCTGCCAGGTCCACGGAGCTGCGGCCGGCGCAGTATAAACAAGCCCGAGCGCGGCCACCGGGGACCGGCGCATCGCCCCAGTGGAAAACGTCTGGCCCCGGATGAGTCAGCCTCCGACACGGCACAAAAGGACTGGAGGGAAACTGCTGTGCACCAAACAGTTTCCAGACGATCCAAAATAGGGCCTATTAATCCCAACATGATGGCAACCAAATGTTAAGCGAAGGCAGAGACTGTGTAGGTCGCAGTTTAAGCAGCCGGGACAGAAAACTTCCACATGTGCGCTCCCTCGGCCTACAGTAAAGAGGCCTGAAATGTGCCGCCAGCGCTCACTGCTATACACTGAAATATGTATTAATACCGTGAGGCACACAACTCTGGATTCCTCTGCAGCGCAGGAGTGTTGAAAATACGGTGAAACTCTCCATGACGGCCCGTTCAAAGTGAGAACGCAAAAGATTCACAGTGTTTTGGGCGTCTGTTTACATGACAACAGCAATCAGAGCTTCTGAAAACACAACCTTTTCCAAAGGTTCTGTCTCTGTCTCCATATAAATGGATAAAAACACGACTTTTTGAAAATGCTGTCTGCCTCCTGGGTGTCACGCTGACACAAAAACCGAGCGTTTTCGCCAGAAATGTTGTATCACGCCGTCTCTCAGGAACATCTGCACAGGAGACACGATTGATGACCGGCAATCAGAGCTCCCGGCTCCCGGCTAAGTGCCGCGCCGCCGCCTGGTCTGCGTCAGCCGCCGTTCCCCACAGTCAGAGGAAAGGAGGACGGGCCATCAAGAGCCGGGGAAGGATCCAGGAATGCGCGGCGAGGCGGCTGCCTTGGCAGGTAGATGAAGTGAGGATCGCATCGGCCGGCGAGGGAGTGATTAATGTGCGGGGGAACGCACGGGAAGGAAAACAAGGCCATAAATCAGCTGCCGGGCCTCCATGCTAATTGTAATTGAAATGAATTTGTCTGGCCGGAACCGTACGGAGGTGCTTTCCTGATTGACCAATCGGACTCCGACGGTCAGAGGGAAATGAAACACGGAGCTCGGCGCGTCTGCGCCAAGATCAATGCATGACCCGCTGCCGGTGTAAATAAAGCGGGTTTGGGGTTTGGGGCGGGGGGGGGGGGGGGACATGTAACAGGTGAGTTATTGTGTCGACTCCTGTGGTAACTTTGGTCTGTGTGGCCGTGCAGCCGTTACTCAGGGTGTAGGGTTCTCTGACTTTTTGGCCACAATTCACATGTGAGGTGGAGTTGTTCAAATATTAATACTGAATTCACAGAGGTGAGGCCTTTGATTTCTTTTTTCTTTCTTTTCTTTTTTTTTTTTGTTTTTTACCGCCTCAAGACAGAAAGTGTGCAACATTGCGCAGCGAGTGCAAGAAAAACTTTGTATTGGATGCTACATAGCCTGAATGAATGTAGCCTACTATATTCTTGGACCACAAAGCTGCAGAAACTCATGCATAAAAATGTGTCGGAGTCTGCCTCCGAGCCTGTTTTTTTAACCCCAACCCCCCCCCCCTCCAGTCCACTCCCACAGCAAGCAGGTAGTCCTCCATTTATTAACCCAGCTGCTCAGCAGCTAATTGGGACATGCACAGGCCTGTCAGCCGGCGTGCGTGTGTGTTTGTGTGTGTTTTAAATGAATGTGAGGATATAGAACGATCGCCCTGAAGAGAGGACACGAGGATCAGCGACGGCCGTGATTTAACTGATTTTGTGAATCAGTACGACGCCGTCCCATCAAGAGACTCTCGATGAGGCCGTCAGAGAAACTCCCTGATCCTGCTTTCAGCTCATTATGAAGCTCGGCCTCGTGGAATAGTCCACTGGTTTTTCACCGAATCTCGCTGAAACAGATTGAATAATTGTGATGCGATGAAACTCCAAATGAACAGCCCGGCTTGGAGCGAGAAGCAGGAGTCGCCGCGGACGGGAGGGACGGCGTGTTGTGCACCCAGCAGAGTTTTCCCCCGCTCCCGTCTCTCTGGGATTTGGTCTCCATGTTGTGATCCAATAACTTTCCCCCATGAGACTGCGGATAGCATCCTAGCCTCGCTACAGGAAAATAACATCCTCTCCCATACGCACACAGAGGAATACAGCGTTTCATAACATACCCTCATCAGGACCGGCTCTAACCGCGCCGCCGCCACGAGCACGAGGGGCAGCTTTAGCGCGGTTAGCGCCGCGCTACCTATGGGGCAATTGCCTGCAATATGTTTGAGATTACTTAGAGGATTTCACATGCTCTGCAACAAACACCACAACGAGCGTTCGCCCACGCAATCCCGAGCTCTTTGAACCCGGCGGCCGCATCGAACAATAGGAACAAAGCGTTGTCTTTCAATTGTGTGTGACAGCGAGGGCCGCTCGGCGCCGAGGCCTTCGCCCGAACTATCGGGGCTGCGTTTGCTAAATGAGCCGGAGCAGCGCGGCGGAGCCCACTAGGCTCCAGTCTCTGATACGACCAGGGGCTTTTCTCTGCCTGCGCTCCCTCCGCCGCCTCGCCGCCCCCCTCCCCCTCCCCCTCCCCCTCCCCCTCCTCCCCCTCCCCCCGCTCCCCCCATCCTTCCCCTCCGTCAGGAATCTATATTTCATAAGCGAGCTGTGGAGCTCCAGTGCCCAATTATCAGCAGATAAGGCACAGGAAGCCCTGGAGCGCCGGCACGGCTATTTAGACGGGGAGGGGGGAAGGAGCCGGAGAAGGGAAGGCAGGCAGGCAGGCAGGCAGGCAGGCAGGCAGGGACCCAACCCCCCAGGGGCAGTTCGCCCTCACTACGCTATTTTTTTCCTCCCTCTTTTTTCCTTTTCTCTCCCTCGCTGACAGCCTCCTCCTCCTCTCCCCCCCCCCCCCCCCCCCCCACCTCCCCCGCTCCCCCCCTTACCTTAGCGGCAGGGTTCAATTAGTGCCGACGGCGGCGAGCACCCGCAGCCCCGCTTCGCCCGGGAGCCCAGGCCTCTATCAGCACACGGCAACAACACGCAAGGCTGAGCCCAACTAGCAAGCCGGCGTGGAGGCGAGTCCCGCGCCGGCCTCGCACGTACGTGCGCACACACACACACACACACACACACACACACACACAATCTGAGAGGCTTTTAGTGTCTCAGCCAGGAGCACAACAGGGTCATCCATATGAAATTTTAAATAAAAACACCACTTTTTCTTTCAGTTTTTCTACCGTCTTCTTCAAACCAGCCCGTGGACGAAGGGAGGACGGTACTGAAGCCGCCAGCGGAGATTCAGATGACCAGAATCGGGTCTGGATGATTACCGCCAAATTATACCAGAGGCCTTATTTACACGACGGCGTTTTGAAATGTGAATGAACGAAAACACAAGACGTTCAACTGTGTTTGGGGTGTTCAATTATCACGACGATGGCGCCCGGAGTCTCTGAAAACGGCTCCAGAGGTGAAACTTAGAGAAATCACACAGACTCTGTGGAAACAGGCGAAAACGCAACTTTCTGAGAACGCAGGCGCTCCGTCTCCATATAGACGCTCACACGCCCGCATGCACAGCTGATGGAGAACAAGAACGACGTTGTCCTCCAGAGTGTCAGAGAGTCCAGACTCTCCTGGTCCCGGTCGTGTTTTAGTTGACAGTCACCACGATAACAGTCCAACCTCGTGCGTCTGTGTTTAAAGACCCATATCATGCTTTTCTGAGCCTGCTGAAAAACGAGCCTGACAAACACGGAAGTCCAAAACAACTGGATTTCACTAAACCAGCCTCTCCCCATATGAGCAGCTTGTTACCCCAGAACCTGCATAACAGCATGTTCATGATGCAAAACACAGAACCACGTTTCTGGATCTAGTTCATGAAGATCTATGCTACCATGCTGCTCACATGTTTTTAGGCTTCATGATTGGTGGCGCTAGACGGAGATCAGTGATAAGTCAGTGTTTAAAGGGAACTAGAACATTTACATAGATTACTCAAAAATGCATGAGTGAAAGAACGATTTCAGTGAAGACGTAATCACACAAATACATTATTAAAAGCTCATAAAAGTCAATTTTTTATTGACAGGGGTTCCTTCATGATTGTTCTCTGGATGCTTTTCTTACATTACAAAAACGAATAACAGCACCCACTAGTGGTCCAACATGAAAACTAAATCGCTTTCAGAACATCGTCGTGTAAACGCAAGATTTTTCTCAAATGAAAACTTGAAGCGCTTTCTCTTCCGGGCCGGACATATTCCTCTTTCTCCCATGATTCTCCCACACACGTGGTTGCTGCCTTCTCAGACACATTTATGTCGGGACTTTTGACACTTCTCTGCAGCCCCGGACCTTTATTAGCGACGGGGTAAAACTCAATGTGCCTCTCACGTTTTCAAACCCCGACAAAAAAAACCAACTCCAACTGCCAAAGCCGAGCAAGGTCGGCCAGGGGTCAGGCACAGCTCACGGATACGAGACGGATATCGATTCGCTGGGACAGGCCACGGGCGCGCGCGCGCGCACACACACACACACAGACACACACACACACAGACACACACACACACACACACACATACACACACACACTTTCCCCTCCTCTTTTCCTCTTTCTCTCTACAGTCACAGGGCAGGCATCAGCCAATAGATCAGCCAGGGGCAGGAAACGGCCGGGGTCAGAGGGGACACAGCGTGAGTGTGTGTGTGTGTGTGTGTGTGTGTGTGTGTGTGTGTGTGTGTGTGTGTGTGTGTGTGTGTGCGTGCGTGTGTGTTGATAAGACTAACAGCCTGCTGAAAGCTGCTCTCACCCAGAGCTGTGCGGGACCTTCAGGCTGTGCCGATTCACCTCCGAGCAGCAAAGCAAACAGCTCGGACCAAACAGTGATGGAGTGTTTATCTCGCCCTCACTGATGGACGTGCACGCACGCGCACGAGGGTCCGCCATCCGCCATCCGCCGCCGCTGTCGTCCCGTTTCAGGGCGCCACGCTTTGCCGTCTCCATCATTCGGAGGCCGGTCGCTCAGAACACTTGTCACCGCGGGTCGGCGTGCGGCTCGCTGTTTGTGCCGCTGTCGCCTCGTGGCGCCTTTTCAGGGGATCCACCAATGGCGAGCGCAGCGGGGTAAAACGGAGGCGAGGAGCCCCGGGTGGACCGAAGGCTCAGCTGGAGAGCACATACAGCGTCGGCGGAGGATGGGTCATCATGTGTGTGCACGTGCCATGTGTGATTGCTGTGCATGAGTGAATAAGTTAAGTGTATGTCTCAGAGTGTGTGTTCAAAAGCACGCGTGTGTGTTTGAGTGTGTGTGTGTGTGTGTGTGTGTGTGTGTGTGTGTACGCTACATGTGAGAGAAAGTCGGGGGGCAGTGAAGCGGAGGAGGGCAGGCGATGCTCCCAGGCACAGAAAGCAGGCCAGCTCCTCTCCCACCGAGGAGACGGCGCCGCGTAGCAAGACCTCGTCGAGCGAGTTGCATCAGTGAAGTTGAGCTAAATCTGCCGTCACCTCCAAATTAAAGCAACGGCTCCAGCATGCGGCGCGCCGGTTCACACCGCTCGAACCGTGCACGTCACAGGCTCGGCCATCTTTCTTGATTTTTTTTTTTTTCTGTATTTTTGTTTGGCTGTTGCTGTGGCTTTCAGCCGTCCGAACTATAAACTACTGAAGTATCAGACAGAAACAGAGGAGCAGAGCGGAGACAAAGGACTGGGAGGCACAGACAGACGGAACAGACAGAGAGACGGCCGAGGGGGAAGCGAACTTCCCCGCTGACGCTCTTGTTCCACAGTGAGAATCCCCGGTCGGTAGCCTCAGACATCTGGTTCCAGTTAGCTCTCAGCGCCTTGACGCGTTTCCTGTGCTGCTGCTGCTGCTGCTCCACGCAGCCGCGGCCACGACGCAGCCCTCCCAACGCCATGACAGCTCAGCCCTCGCTCAGGATGATGATATACTGCAACACACACACACACACACACACACACACACACACTCTCTCAAACGGACCAGGAAGAGGTGCGGGCTGGAGCGAGACGTTCGTTTGTGTTGCAGTTTGCTCCAGAAAGAGCTTTTGCAGATCCAAAATAAAACGACGACGACGCCGAGCTGCGACAGAAGAGTCAGGCTCACATAAATAACCTCACGCTTCCAAAGAATTTACTGTTCTGGTGCCGTCACACACTTTTTATAAGATATAAGTGACAGTCAGTCAATAAAACCTAAAAGTAGTGACAGTATATTTCAAATATGAAAAGAAAAAAAAGCTGAATATTTTCACAATAAGACATAAAAACTGTCAATGTGTGAAATTAATATGAGCAGCTTTCATTTCGCACTATAAAATTAAGTTTTATTTAATTTGTATGTTTAAAATGATTTGTGGATTTTGGCTGCCTTCCATCTGTACGTCCGTCTGTAGCAGGGGTGTCAAACATGAGGCCCGTGGGCCTGAAACGGCTCGCAAGAGGCTGCAATGCAGCCCACCAAACCGCCAAGGAAATAGGAAAAATTTGAAAGAAAAGACAGAGTTTTTCTTAACAAAGGTGGTGACACAGCACAACACCGGGACCGAGCTGAGATATCAGAGAAACGCCACTAAACTACCTCACTGCTATCAAACTAGCAGTAGCCTCAAAGTCATGCTGTCAGGGTGTAAAAATGCAAATTATGTGAACGTTTTGGGATATTTCACTGTATTTTACACCAGAAGGTTTCATTAAAATGGACTTTATGTTGAGATTCTGTTCATCGTCTATTGTAATTTTCGAGAACTCCGGAGCCTCATGTGTCTCCTGAGTCCTCGTGTGACGGCTGACTGAATCTATGAGATCCATACAGACTATATGCAAACCCTTATATGAGCCCTTATATATATCATATATGAGAACCCTTCAGTCTTCGGGCCAGGAACTCCCGAGTGTCCCAAAGATACGGTCTAAAACCCGGGGAGAACAATCCTTTCTGTCTGCGGCTCTCAGACTCTGGAACCACCTGGCCTTGTTGCTCCGTATGGCCGAGTCTGTGGAGTCGTCCAAACAGGACTTCAAGACATTTTTATATAGGGAAACGTTTGCTTGAATACTTCATGACTTGTTCAGATTTTTATCTGTGAAAAGCACTTTATGAATAAACTTTACTTACAATATGCTATAAACATTAACAAAGGGAGAACATGGACATATGTATGGACAGTTAGATTACAGTGACTGTCAACTGTTAAACTACTAACTCTAGGAGAACCTGGACTGGGACCAGGACCGGGACCAGGACCAGGACCAGGACCAGGACCAGGACCAGGACCAGGACCAGGGGGAGAATCTCATGTCATGACACACTCTTTGTTCGAGCATAGAGAGGAACTATTTGCTACAGCTGTGGTGTTTCAGAAAAGTTCCTTTTTCCTCGTTTCCTCAGAAACGGAGTCAAAACATTTTTCAAAAGTTTCCAAAAGTTCCACCTTGGGAGTTGTTTTTCAAAAAGTAGTGTGTTTAGTGACTCGGATCACGGCTGCAGTGTAAACGGATCCCCCACAACTGAACAAGAGTTTTGCGTCTTCACTTTAAAACACTGAGTAAGCGGGGCGTAATAATAAGATAACAGCAGCGGTTACAAGATTAAAATCACAATAAACACTTCTATCAGATTAGACTGTCATTGACTGAAACTGAAATGCTGTTGGAGGAGGCGATAACATCCTGTTTAACGATCACATCAGACGCAGACGCCTCGTCGGACGCTTCCTTCAGCCTGTTTCTGCAGCAAAGCTCAACCTGTGGATGAGGGAAGCAACACCTCCAGCTGGGAAAAGGCCTTCATGCTCGTCTTATTCTGGTCCAGATAAAAGCAAAAACACAAATCAAGGTTTATTTTTCTTTAAGAACACATAAACTTGTGTTTTTCATCCAAAAACACTCTCATTGATTGTCGCTGCTCTTTCAGCGGAGTCTGCAGACAATCTCCCGCCGGCCGCAGCGACGCTGCCGAACGTGAAGCGGTAACGGGGAAGCTCTGAGGCGAACGCCGCACTGTGGCCTGTCAGATTTGGGAAGTCGCGGCGCTACACGCTGCGCCGGCGTTCGGAGCAGCTGCCCACTAAATCAACCACAACGCCTCTCAGCCAGGTGATCCCCCGTGGGGAGGAGTGGAAACGTCCCGCCAGAGAACGGAGAAATTTCCTCCCCACCCAAGAAGCCCACACAACCCTCGCCGCCGCGCAGAGACAACCTCGCAGGCTCCCGCCGCGCCGGGGATTCTGGGTAGTGAAAGTGAGAACGAGGGGGTGAAAGAAGCCAAAGAAACTAAAGTGCAACGAGGAGGAGGCACAGAGACAGGAAGGAGCTTCTCAAAGGCTTTCCTGCGTTGGAGGGACTCCCTGCACCACGCAATTTCTCTCCAAACACAGAGCAGAGGTAATTCTCTGAAACGGCGGCGTTACTGGAAATTTACTGATCTCATAATCGGCTCCTCGAACACGAAAGGCCAGACGGGTTCCTCCAGAACGGAGAGGTTACACAACTCAAGCGCACACGTTGAGTTTTCACTCGAATTCCACACTTAGATACGAATTTATTTCACCTGAAAACAGCAGGATGTCCCACTGAGAGCAAAGCGCCCGGGCCAACCCGACAGAACAGGCCAACGTGGGTTTGATCACTTCAGCTTTGCGTCACCGTGTTTCTGTCTCCACGCTTATATAATACTTGATTACTGTTTCCAAATAGAAAATGTCATCTAGATCCACTGATCTACTTTAAAATAAAAAATACAAAAATACAGCAGAATAAAACAATGTCCCAATGACAGTGAAGTAAAATGGACAAAACCTGCATTTATTCAGTTCTAAGTTTCCTCTTCTAGTTGTCCTATACGAACCCTAACCGATAAGAGGCAACTGGTGTCTGCTGCTGTCTGTACTTTCGGAGCGAAGTACTTCTTACTTTACTCAGGAAGTATTTGTACTCTTGGGTGAGGAGTGTGTACTTTTGCCACCTCCGCTCTGGGTGTGCTGTAAAAACAAATTAAATCCATACAGCCCGATGTCCTCTGAGGGTTTTCAAGCACAAATGTTTATTTATTTTTTTTTTTTTTGTAAATTTACAGGCATATAGCGATTGCTATGCAGAGCTTCAGACGGGGGAGCAATAACGCATAAACAGCTCTCCATCCAAATTCTGCTCCAGCTAAACAGGGTTGCTTTTTTTTTTTTTTTTTCACACTCAAAAAGCCCCACTTTAATTGCTCCCAATTGGGGGTGAGTGTGAGCAAACGAGGACAAATGAAAGTTTAAGGAGGCAGTATTGATTTGTGTAGAGGTCAGGGGTAGGTCGTCCCTATCAGAGAATCAACAAACAGCCGCCAGCGCCCTCCTCGGCTCAGCCAATCGCCTCCTGACCTGCTCCGCGGTTACCATGGCGAATGACCCTGAACCGCTCAGACTGTACGCTCCGCTCCGCGCCCGGAGAGAGACGGCGGAGCTACATCCAACCCCTGACCTGCGGCCTCTCCGCTCCGTCCTCTGGAGCCTGATTCGGAACGATTCCTCCCATTATCCAATTGTCTTAATAATTCTCAAACATCCTAATTTTTTGCTTTCTTTCCTTCTCTTTGACCGGTGATCAAAATCCAGAGAGAGGCTCGTCTCCAGGATATTGATTCTTCCTCTCGCTGTTTTGCCAGCGGTGTGTTTGAACGCGGCGTCCCACCCATCACGTCTTTCCCATGATCCTCTTTTTCTCTCCATGTTGGAGGAACGAATCTGGGATTCTTGTCAGAACCCTCTCTTTCTAATTCCTCCCCCCCCACTGCTCCTCCTCCCTTCATCCCCCGCTCCTCCTCGCTCCCCTCCCTCCCTCCGAGGCAGGCAGGCGGTGGTGGTAACCGAGCCTCTGGCAGTGTGTTCCTATCCTGCAGGAGCCCTCAGGTTCCAACCTGTCAATATCCCAGGCAGCGTCTCGGCTCCGCTGCGGCTCAGTTAACCTCCTCACCCGCCGCCGCCGCCGCCGCCGCCGCCGCCGCACAGGGGCTCCTGTCCCTCTGCCAGCCCCCACCCCCACCCCCGACCCCCACCCCCTCCAACCAGTTCCCAAAACACACATCTGCAAAGGGCAACTCTCTGGCAACGGCGCCGCGCAATATGGCCGCCGAGGGTCGTTTTCTGCCCGCTGACGTCTCGGATGTTTGGGATGACGGTCACGGCGGAGGCCGGCGGAGGGAGGAGACGTCGGAGAAGACGGAGAGGTCCGGTGACTCAACGGCGAAGGCCTCGTCTCTTCGTCATGTGTCTCGGTTTCAGGGTGAGGAAGGGTCATCGGAGGAAAAAACACCCAAACAGGAAGGGCTCAGCTCGTCGTGGAGGCGGACCGAGCAGCGGATTTATCGGATTTACCAGAAAAGTTGGGAGGAAAACACAAAGTCAAAGGGCGGCCTGAGCGCCGCGGTGTGTCTGTAATCCACACATGCGCGGAGGCCTGATCCCCACTGCGGTAACAAGCGTGTGGCAGCATGTCACCCTTCGCATCTCCCAACACACACACACACACACACACACACACATACACACACACACACACACACACGCGCGCGCGCGCACACACGCACACACACGCACGGCGGGCCGTGCCTGGCTGCGAGGCACCGCGGCTGTCTGCGGGGAGCTCAGGTTACGGCCGACCAGACTTTATGGAAGCCTCGCTCCCACACCCACTCCCCCCTCCGCACGGCTCCGGAGGAGGTATCCAGTTGCCGGTTCAGCGCCGGCCAGCCTTGGCGCTGGCGGCAGCTTGTGATCTCGGCTGCCTCTGTGTGTGTGTGTGTGTGTGTGTGTGTGTGTTTTATCTACCGCTCTTTGAGGGTATCGACACACAGTGCAGCTGTCTCTCCAGGTATGTAGGTGTGATTTACAGTGAGGACCGCTCACGTGCACAAGCGCGCACAAACACACACACACACACACACACACACACACACAATAATCTGAACTTTTCCTGAGCCCCAAAGCGCCTCAGTGCTAAAAAAAAAAATCTGCATTTAATAAGCCCGAAGAAGGACTTTTAAAACTAAATCATGTAAAAATATCTTAACCTTAAAGTGTTTCCTTCCAGAACATTACTATTCTCTCAAGTCAGGACAAAGATGCGTTTTTATATTCTATAGATACAATCAAATATCTTGCAAAGTGGTGTAAAGCTCACCAAATACACGTTTAAATTCTTTGATAAGGCTTTGATTCAACTAAAGGTCCGTTTTCAAGTGAAACAGAAAACTTTCGTTGTGCTTTGAGGGTCTGTTTTCACGACAACGAAGCTCAGAGCCACTGAGAACACAACTGTTTGAAAAAGACTTCCAAGGTTTGACGTCTGGAATAATTGTATAAATGTGAAAATAAATAACACAGCTCCTGGTAGCACGTCGGAGACTCCAGCAGTTTTCTTCCAGTTCAGCTGGAGGCAGCAGATGTATGGGTTTCCTCAAAATCTGGACAAATAAAATGTAAAGAATCCGCACGGATTGTTGCCACAACAGCTGAGTGAAAATACAGAAATGTCCCGCCTCGGAAAAGTGTCAGAACCTGGACCGACTCTTTGCTTCCTGCCAGTCGACTGAGTGTCGCTGAGAGGAAAAGCAACACGAGGAGGCAGCGGAGAGGCTTCTCACACTGTGTGTAGTGAAGTCTTAAATATGAGTTCTGTATTCATCACAACACCAAAAAAAGCTTTATTGACCACGAGACACGTTTGAATGATCAAATAAATCACAGAGTGCTTAAAATGAGCCTCAGATTTATGAAAAAAGTGCCCTGACAAGACTGAACTGGCACAGAAAAGCTTCAGACTCTCTGAAAAATGGATTCGGACACCCAGTTCGCTACAGAGAGGCAATGATGTAGTTCTCATGTGGGACCACTAGTGGGTGCTGTTGAGTGTTTTCATAATGAAATCACATCGACACAGAGAACATTAGGCTGTAAACACTGAGAATGGGAGAACACGGACATACAGATGGACAAACAACCATGTTGAAAGACGGTCGACTCTAAATACCAAGTCCAGGAGGAGATGTTCTGGTTTTGCGTTTTCACTTGACGTTGCGTAAATGTAGCCTCAATTACACTTTCAAAAAACAAATTTGACCATCAAGGCAACATTGGGTTCTGTTTTGCGTCCCGTGGTCTTCCTGTCCTCCATCTGCAGAAGGCGGAGAGGCGGAGAGGCGCTCTCGCAGGTCAGCGTGGAACAGACCCTCGATATGCGAGGACCTTGTGACGGTTCTACCACGGGCTCGCTTACGAGCCCGGCATGGAACGGCACTCATGAATAATGCACGGGGACATCTGCCACCTCTGAATTATAGATCTGTGGAGGCCCAGCATATGGGAACAGCCCAGCAAGTGCTAATGGCTAACTCCCCATGACAAAATATGGGTTAGAGGCACGTGAATGATAGTTGGGTCATGCAACCCTTCAGTCATGTGAGTGTGAGGTGAATTGCAAATGTGATTATTTACATGTGTGCATATGTGTGTGCGTGCATGCTCGCTGGCCCGCGTGCGCCGAGGGGAGGCTCCGGCGGATATACATGTGGGATTTTCTTATTTGACCACAAACAAGCGTTCAAATTAGCAGACTTCCACCTTGCTCGTGTGCGTCTGAGCGAGCCGGTAAATCACAACACGTGTCGGAGACGTGGACGCACGGCGATCGCCGTCCCCACAGACGCAGAACGTGACGGGAAAATATGCATAATGAAATCAAAAGGGACGGCCCGGCGCTCCCGCATCCGTCTCCTCAGCCGAGCGCGGCTCAACCTGTGGATGTGGAAATAAAAAAAAAAAAAAAAACAGCAGAAGAAACCCTCAGCCTAACAAGCGACGGCTAATGTCTTTGAGCCTTTATGTAGGCTGGCTTCCTCCCGCTGAAGTGCTGCCTGCTTGAATATTCTATACTCCGGCTGCAAGGCCCGCTCTTTAAAGAAGCAGGGAGGGGGAGGACGGGGGGTTGGCAGGGATGGGGGGGTGTATTTTCTTCCGGCCCAGGCGAGCAGGAGGCCTGGTCTACCCGGGACCACTTCGATCTCCGCCTTTCTCTCCAGGATTATCCTCTTATCAGCGCCGCAAAAGCCAGCCTAAGAAGCGCCAGTAATTAGCCTATCTTTAATTAACGAGCACTCCGCTTCAAAACCACCCACGGTCCGCGTAGGCTCCCACTTGGAAGGCAGTCAGCGCGGCGTAAGGATGAGCAGACTTAATCTTGTTTTTGTCTGAGCAAGAGAGAGGCGAACGTGTAGGAAAGGGCAAAGTTCAGCTCCAAGTAGTCGAGGAGTCGCACCATGCAGAACGTCCCTCGTGCACGCTCCTTCGCAAACAAGCCTTTCTCCACCGCAGGTTTCAAAGGGAATCCTACCACCCACCACTGTTCCACTTTGTTATGCCTGTGTGTGTGTGTGTGTGTGTGTGCGTGCACGTGCCCACTTGAGTGTGTATGCTCATGCGTGGAAGGACTGCTGCACTCAAATTATGTTACCACTCACCATCATTCAGACTTAAATTTCCAGGTTTGCCGACGCCTCCTTCGACGCTCCGCTGGAAACGTACGTGGGAGAAGATGAAGGACAGAAGTCACTTCGAGCAGCTCCAGGTCGGCGCCGTCTCGCTGAAACAATAATGATCGTTTTTATTCTGCTCAACGCAGCTCAAATTGATCTACAGTGGAATGTTAAATGATAACAACGCGTGTGTTTCCTTTTCTGAGAGTTTTTTTTTTAAAGCTAACCTTCAATTAAATATTTTATTTAAGAAGAATAGGTGCAATTTCCATAATATACTATTTTAATTGAATTATTTGATAACATTTTCACCCTCTACAAGCTGGATGAGATCTTTCAGTGAACTAATTGTATATTAATAGTTCAACATATTTCAACCCCACTGGTTAACTGTGGTAATTCTGGGACTATTTTTTAGCTGTTCAGCTCTTTATGCCACTTATAAACCAAAATATAGAGGTACAAACCTTCTGTGACCACTAAATATCACCACGTAACAATGAAACTCTACTACTTTTTAGGAAGAAAAGCAGAGAAACTGTTACTGCAATGAAAAAGACGATTAATCGTGAGCTAACTACACAAGGAAGGGCCAGAGCTGAGGAACAATCTTAATGTGAAAATAAAGACTGATCCATGTGTTTTTAACCACTTTAAGATAGACTTTTTTGGTAGGAGCGAATATTCCAGAAAATACGGTGAGAGCTGCTGTCATCAGGAACAAACAGGATATTGTTGAAACTGCTTCAGTTTGATTCATGCAGCATGACCGTGAAGCCAGTCGTCACGTTGCTGCTGCTAATCAAATCACTGCGTTGCTTCTCTGAACGCGTCTTTACGGGCTCTCACATCTCACACTCCAGCTCTCATCACTGAACCTCACAGAGAAATCCAGTTTTGGTTCAGTGTTGAAGAGAATCAATGGATCAAAGAACAAAAACAAAAAAGTGGAGCATTTACTCTTTTACACTTTTCTTTCCTAAAATAAATATTTCACAGGCTGTAGAAGGTATTATGATCCACAGAGAGCAACTAAAACCTCATTTTTATCAGGTTTCAACTGAAAACCTTCACATTTATACAGAAAACTGTTGAAAACGATGTAGTTCTCAGGTTGGACCGCTAGAGGGTGGTGTTGTTTGTTTTTGAGTGACACAATACAGACATACTGCAGAGAACAAAACACTAGAACCATTAACATTATGGAGAGACCAGGACAATCTGGATCAGGACCAGGAGAATCTGGATCAGGTTCAGGACCAGGTCCAAGAGAATCTGGACCGGGAGTCCTGACACTCTGGATTAAAACACTGATCTCATTGTTCCTGTAATGAACACATTATTTGCTCCAGTCTTACATGCACAGTCACTGCCTTTCAGAAAAGTTGCGTTTTCCCTCGTTTACACGCAGATGGAGTGGGAGGCGGGGGGGGGTTTAAAAAAGTTGCATTTTCAGTGTCTGGCAGCACCGTTGTCATGTAAACAGAAAACCAAACCTTTTCCCTTGAAAACATATAAATGGTGCCTGAGAAAAAGAAGGAGGCTGCTTCTCGAGAACTAATCAGAACCGTGGCGTTCCAGCCGTGGGAGCAGGGGGGTCATGTGAAGGAGAGACGGCGACGGCTCCAGATGAGAAGAGTAACGAGGAGGCCGGCCGAGCGAGACGCCGGCGCGGCCCCGGCCGTGGCACCGCCAGGCAGGAGGGGCGGCGGCGGCCCCAGCATGCATACATTAGCGGTGCTTAGGCGCACTAATTGCTTCTCACTTAGACAAATCTCCTGCAAATCACGGCTGCGCCGCCAGCACTGCCCGAGCCCCCCGGGAAGGAGAGACGGCAGGCAGGCGGGCGGACGGAGCGAGAGGCGGGAGGGGGAGGGGGAGGGGGAGGGGGAGGCAAGTGGAGCGTGTGTACCAGAGGCGCCTTGGAGCAGGATGGAGGAGGATGGAGGAGGAGGAGGAGGAGGAGGGAGGAAGGGTGGGGGGGGCTGCTCCCAGGAGAATAGAGAGAAACGAAGAGAGAGAGAGAGAGAGAGAGAGAGAAAGAGAGAGAAAAGCATCAACACTTCAAGAGTGTCTCTCTCTCTCTCTCTCTCTCTCTGCTCATCCATAGTCCAGGCTGAGTGCCCCACAACCTCTTACACCCCGACGCTCAGAAGCCCCGCTGCCCCCCCCCCCCACACTACCCCCCCCCCCCAACAAGCTCTCAGATCTCCCGCTCGCCCCTCCTCCCTCGCTCGCACTCCCTCCCTCTCTCCATCGCTGTACAGAAAAGTGGAGGAAAGATGAAACTCTACAAAGAGGGAAAAAAATCAATAACACAGATGGATAGCTGGATAACAGGGTCCGGCATGCTCCGGCGGTGAGGCAATCCAGAGGGTGCCCACACAACTTCCACACAGGCGGAGAGAGACGGGCAGAAAACAAGACGCCGGGAAGAAGGTGGTGATCAGCCTCAGGAAGTCAACAACGCCTGCAACACACACACACACACACACACAACAGCGGAAGGCTGCCTCAACACACACACACAGTCGAAATGCACGCATGCAAAGTATAAATAACAACAATTAGGCCTGTATAGAGAAAGACCCGCAGCAGCACAGTGCTAATTGGAGAAAGACTACGGCGTAATGAGAGTTATCAGGTAACCTGAGGTGAGAGTGAATCGCTTTCTGGAACAATAACATAGATAGCATACAAAAGATCAATATTATTGCAGGTTGTATTGCTCTGCCGGGGTGATTTCAGATATTGGGTGGCTGCGGGCAACATTTCTCTTGTTAGCGTTGGGTTAAGGAAGCAGGCCTCCATCAGCGGGACCGGACCTGCAGTCCCGGATCACTCCTCTCACTTCCTCCTGAAGCTTCTCAGCTGCTCGGGACGGTCCGCTCATCTCCACCACCACGGCTTCACAGGAGGAACATGCAAACTCCACACTGAAAGGCCCAGCTGGGCTCTGAACACGGAGCTTCCTGGTGTGAGGCGACAGTGCTAAACACTGCTGCTGATTCGAACTGACAGGAGCCAGGAGCCAAATAACAAAACGTATCGTTGATGTAAAGGTGGTGAAAATATGCCGTGTTTTAACACCAGACTGATGTAAACTCTGCTGTGAGTTTTTTAACTCATGGATTACAGCGTCAGGGCGGCACAGGCCCCGTCCACACCATGACATTATGAAGTGAAATGCATTTTGGGAGTCCGTTTCCAAGACAACGGCGCTCTGATCCACTGAAAACACAACTTCTTGAAAATGAGTGAGCATGTCTTTTTTTAAACAATGATAAAAAAAACAAATAATGGAGGCTCACGACCTCTGACCCTGGCCTGTTTGGAAGTCATTAAAATATGTCAAATGGAGGCGAAACGCTCCTGATCCGGTCTGGTTATCTCATAATCTGGAGCGCAGACAGAGAACAGTGTATCAGAGTGTACCTGGCGGAGCGTCTCGGCGACGCCGGCGTGTTTCAGGCTCTTATTTCCTCCCAATAAAACCAGTGTGGCTCCGCGGCGATGCTCAGCCGCTGTGGGAGAGGTGAAAAGGTGAAGGCGTTGTTATAATGAGCGCCGCCGATGACCCCAATCCCCCATACACACATAAACACGCACGCACGCACGCACACACACACACACACATATATATATATATATATATATATATATATATATACACTTACATACGCACCACCCCACTCCTCCTCCTGCACTCTAATCTTTGTGGAAATTACTATAATCTGCATAGCGGTGAGATTTTAAAATTCAGGAAAAGGAAAACCTATACAACTCTTATTAGTCTCAACTAAACACACTGCTTTAGTAGCGGTCGAGTTTAAAAACCCTTCATTTGTAATAAAGGAGAATTAGAAGCTCCTAAAGAGTCTCAATGGAACCGAACGGCTGAAATTAATCTAATCTGAACTCCATCAGATTGAATTATCTTAGAGATAAACAGAAAAACTGACAGTAGAGCTCAATGTCACCACAGATGAGCAACTGCAACACATTACAAAGTGAAGTGAGAACAATGAGGATTATGAAAACAATCTAAAATACAAAATTAATCCTAAATGGGCTTGAAAATAAAAAAAAAAATCAGCACATTCCAGCTCAAACCTCCAGCTCCAGAAGGTTTCTGTGGAACAGGTCTCCAGCACCTCCTACTGCCTCCTGAACTTTCTCCTCATGATGGAGCATCAACAAGTCAACACAAAGCTAATGGTTATAGCACCACCCTGTGGCCGGAGCGGGGGTTACATCTCAGGAGACAAAACTAACAATAGATGAATGGCCTGAACAACAAGACAGGAGGGAGGCAGAAAATTAGAGAAAAACAGAAGAATACAGAGTAAAATAACGCAAAGAAGGCAAATAAATCAGAGGTGAGAAAGAAATCAAAACTATATAGAAATAAAAGTTTAATCTCCAGCCATCAATCCATCTGTTGTCTCCAGAACTGACACACACTAACAAAAACACACCAAATAGAAAACAAAAGGGCTATGATGTCCTGCTGCACTGGAGTGTGTGTGTGTGTGTGTGTGTGTGTGTGTGTGTGTGTGTGTGTGTGTGTGTGTGTGTGTGTGTACGAGAGAGAAACAGAGGGAGAGGAAGAGAGAAAGAAAGCAGACTTTATTCCCTCGGGGGAAATTCTTCAGCCCATCCTCTTTCCTCTCCGTCGTTAACCTGAACGATAGATGCTTGAAGCTGTTATGCCGTGGCGCCCAGGGAGCGGCTGGGGGTCAAAGGTCATGCTCAGGGTGACCTGTCGGCAATGAGACTCGAACTTCCGCCTCCCTAACCTGCAGACCACCAGGGCTCATAAACTCTCCGGCGGTGTTTTTCAGGGCCAGCTGTGGTTCATCTTCACTGCAAACGATCGCGCTTCCTGTTTTCTGCCTTTCTGACTGATTCACCTCCAAAATCAGCACCGCTGAAAACGCCTCACTCAATGAAAACAGGTTCCCCATCCACAAATTAGTCAGTTTGGGTTGTTTTTCTCACCTGGATCTTGCTCCAATAAGACGAGAGACGATCGATCGATCCCTCTTCACGTCACATCCGTATGTGATCCATCGGATCACAAACAGGAGTTCAAACAGCTGATCAGGTTCATGTCTCGACATCTCGTCAATATGCAGGAGGAAAAGGTTGCTTCACAAAACTGCCCTGAGTGGAAGCAAGGCGAACATTTTAAAAAAGAGTGGACTCTCCTGCACTTCAGTTGATTAAAATCAAACTGATTTTGAACTGAGATCCCTGTAAAAATCAATGACGGAATAATTTTGGCCTTTTCAAATGTGATGAAGCCCACAAGTGACATCAATCAGTATTAGTGTGAAAATATATCTTAATGAAGGGACCACAAATAGATCCATAATAACCTTTAAATTTAAAGTTTGTCTGCTGTGAAGCCAGATTGGAGCGTTTGTGGGCCAGTCCGACCTTGGACCTTATGTTGGACACCCTTGCTTTATTGACTTTATCATATTCTGAAGGGACAAAACTATAACAGAGCATGCAATCTAAGAAATATGAGCTGTTTTACTAAAAACAACCTAAAATTTCAACACACATTTTGAACAGTTGAACAGACCGAAGGGTTAAATGTGTGTTTTCCTCCTGCAGTCTCCCACTAACCCTAAATCTACAACGCTAATCCTAACCCTATAACCCCAACCCTAACCCTACAACCCAATAACCTTGACCCTAACCCTACAACACTAACTCTAACCCGACCTAACCTTAACCCAACCCTAACCCTGACCTCCACACTGGGTTCTGTGTCCATGAAGGAGGAACAGCAAACAGAAGTCTGTACTGTGGCGCCCTCTGGTGGCCAGTTTACACTGAGCGTTTCATAAACATACTGACATGATACTTTTTTAGCTTTTCGCAGCAACAAATCTGAGTTTCTGTGCAAGTTTTAATCATTCCTTTCTTTCACCTGTGGACATTTTCACTGTAATAAATCCCAGAGTGCAACAACTCACCAATAGTGTAAAAGCATGTTTGATCCAATACCATAATAACATTTTACCTCTAATGTAAAAAAAAAAAAAAAAAAAACTAATAAATGCAAAAAAATTTATAATTTCTTTAAAATGAAGTCTTCTTTCTTGCAGTTTGCTCGTGAAAAAAACATTTATATATGATGAGATGTTCATTCAATGAGGAAACTATTCTTTACTGGGGTACATTATTGGGCAGTTATTATCGTATTAAAGCATCGTATTATTTGTTACTTTAACATATGAAATTCAGACTATTGTTTAATTTGACTCATTTTATAAAGCAACAATAATTTAATAATTCAATCTCAGCATAAAGCCAGTTTTAATGAAGGTTTGTGGGGAAAACCCTTTTTGATTTTCTTCCTCCCCTCTTCTAAAACTGAAAACTGAAACGTTCAAACAGGTCAGGGTAGCAGCTACACAGTTTCCTTCACAAACATCAACAAACTTTCCAAAAGTTGTCAACAGAAAAACATTTGCATTAAATCTTACAAACCGTTCAGGAGAGAGCTGCTGTGGAGACAAGCGGCTCCGGGGGGCGCACGCTGATGATGTCATCAGCGGAAGACCACTTTGTGCCAAAGAAACATTAAACTTACTGACAACAGAATTCATTATTTATTTATTTATATTTGAATATTCACACTCTATAACTGTATTTACGGACAGGAAACAACTGAAAATTAATAAATGAAAATTGTAAATATTTTTTTCTTCTCTGTACTCAACAAACAACATGCAGCTTTTAAACTCAGAGGAAATTTACTTTGTCTTTGTCTTTCTTGCTGATGAACAGCTGAGGAAATTCTGTGAGCAGCGGCCATGAAAAGTTAACCAAACTTTAAAACCGTTTTTCTTTGCTCCTGACTGTTTTTGTCATTTGGTGAATTGAAAGAATATGATCCAGAAAAGAGCTGTCAAACACACTTTAGTTCAAGTCCAGGTTCGTCTTGGGTGGAGAAAAATAGAGCAATAATAATCTTAACGTTCAAACTGTAAGAGTTTTCTTTTTTTTCTTCTTCTTCTTTTTTTTTCTTTTGTGGCACAGAATATAAGACATGAAAATGTCAGTATTTTCACAAAAAAAATCCCATCAATACCAAAAATGATAACAATATCAGCATAAAGTCATTTTTAATGGAAGCCTTGATGCAAAATACAGTGGAATGTGTGGAAAAAAAACAATATTTTCTTTGAATCTTCACTACATTCTTGGTGGTTTGGCTGGCTGGATTGTGTGACACTCCTCATTTAGAGGGAGAAAAAAAACCACATGTTCTTCAAAACATGTTTAACCAGCGAGAGCATCAGAAATGTGTGGAAATGAAAACCATGCAGGGACGTTTCAGTGCTTCTGGTGGGAGGAGTTCATCTGGATAACTTATCTGTGTGTATTGAGAGGTGCTGATCACACTCCTGCATGTCGACATGTGGACGAACCAGAAGCTCCAAACACAGAGCCGACAGCAGGCGAGGTCTGGATGTGGTTTTCTCTGCAGATCATTCCATGAAGGCATGTGTCTCCCAGGAGAAGAAATCATCAGCCTTTCCAATGATCTCAGCTTGTTGAAACATTGCACAATGAAGAAATAATCCCACACAAGCTCTTTTTATGTGACCGTGAGGGCATTTTACCAACGTTTGACCAAATATTCAGTTTCTGTGGTGTTCCAGGTTTTTGAATAGGAAGATAATACATTTTGTTTGAGTTTAACTCATTAAATTGAGAAGGGTCCGTCTGATTGAGTGACCTCGGTGTTGTTTGGGTCTCCTGAAGTGATGGTGGGGTCACACTCACACCACAGCTCCAGACGGGGTCCGCCCTCTCGGCCTCCGTCACCCCTCACCCTGCCCTCCTGTGAGCCGCTCACCTCGTCACACAGTCAAGTGTTTGGTTTGGTTTGTTTGAACAGTGGAGGCTCCCTGCAGCGCCGCCGCAGCAAAGACATGTCTGCTTTAACGAGAGGGGGCAGGCAATGCAAGAGACTGCTTTTACTGTCTGCTTTTTCATGCACACACACACACACACACACACCAGCAGCAGTTACCTGAGTTAGATGCTTCATGTTGTAGATTGTTAGCAAACCTGCCACACTTCACTCCCACACAGTCACTGAGCTGTTTCTGTCAGCGGCGGCGTGTGGGAGAGCACGGCTGTTAGGAAACCCAGCAAAACACACACACACACAGTCATGTTTTTTTTATTAAAATGTTTTCAGCTCTGAAATGCACAAACATGTCTTGTTCAGAGTAAAATTCAACCCAACAAGTTAAATCTACCAAAACACAGGAAAACACCAAACACATGAAAATCAGGTCTTAATGAGGCAGTGCTGTCTGCCCCCCCATACACACACACACACACACACACACACACACACACACACACACAGAGCCGTATCACTGTTTACACATCTTGCAGCTCATGTATGCTCAGACTAACTGTGCAAACTGCAATAAAACCAGCATCAGTTGGTGTGTGTCCACAGCAGCTGGTGATTTTATGAGTATTCAGGCAGCGTGGAGATAGTGTGTGTGTGTGTGTGTGTGTGTGTGTGTGTGTGTGTGTGTGTGTGTGTGTGTGTGTATGTACCCACAACATAGGAAAACCAGGCACAATGTCATTTGTGGGGACATTTCTTGGGTCCCCATGAGGGGAAACAGTGTTTTCTTGGCCATGTTGTTGTTACTGAAAAAAGTGAAAGTGCAAAAACATTTCTTTAGGGCTACGCTTTGTTTTGTTGTGGGTTAGGGTAAGGGTCAGGGTTAGGAGTTAGACATGAATGGGAGTCAATGGAAGGTCCCCACAAGAGTGGGAAACCCAACAAGTGCGCATGCGTGCGTGCGTGCGTGTGTGTGTGTGTGTGTGTGTGTGTGTGTGCAAAGGATCACATGTTTGCCAGAGTTAATTAGTTTTGGGTTAATAATCTGATCATATTCGCAGGCAGCAGTCGAGCACTTTGCCAAATCAAATAAAAAACGCTCCCGGCAGAAAATTTCAAATTAGTTCACTTATCATTCGCCTGGGAGGGGAAAATGAAAATCTACACTTTTATTTCTCATTTTTATGTATATATGTATATATATGTGTGTGTGTATATATATATATATATATATATATATATATATATATATATATATATATATATATATATATATATATATATATATATATATTTAAGTGAATGGAACTTTTGTTGTTGTTAATTTTCTGCAGCTGCCTTGGAGTTTTCATTTATTTTTTATTTGATTTTTCAGGAGGCGTGATGCACGTGAGGCTCCAGCAGAGGGCGCTGTGCTCCACTGTGTGTCTGCAGCCAAACACACTGGCAGCAGATGTGGCGGGGCTGCAGAGCCCCCTGCAGAGGGCGGCCTTCTCAAGCACCTTCAGCAGAAAAAGCCTTTGTAATTCACCATTTTCTGAGTTCACAGCTCACACACAGAAATATCACTAACAACCAGCGTGACACACACACACACACACACACACACACACACACACACACACACACACACCAATAAGACAATCAAATATAAGAGTGAGAACAGACAGTGGAGGTTTAGAGCGGTGAAGCGGTTTGCTGCAGCCGGTCGGAGCTGCTCGCTGCTCTTTGTTCTAACCAGAGCATATGCCACAAGCCCTCACTGCTTTTCCTCAACAGCTGCTAAACCCATTAACTCTGCAGCCAGCCGCCGGAGTGGAGGGGGGGGGGGGGGGGGGGGGGGGGGGGGGGGATTAACTCTGCACAGTTCCTCCATAACCCTCCAGAGAAATGTTCAACACGAGCACAGATCATCGGGACGACACGTTTCTCCAAATCACTGCATGTTTGGATCACATGAGGGGAAACGACCCCCTCCACCACCACCGCCGCTACACTGTCACACACACACTGTACAGCTGATGTTGCTGTTGTCGTCGTAACAAAGTCTTTTAGTCGATGATCTCTTCCTGTGTTTTCTCTTTTACATTTTCTCATATTTAGATGTGTTTGTGTGTTTTGAACAAAAATCTAATCTGAAAACAACAAACAGCTCTTATTTATATTTTGACCTTTGACCTGTTGAAACGTTCAGCCAGGTTAAGTCGCTCGGCGTCACCTTGACAGACACAGATGACACACACCTGAGTGTGTGAGCAGCTTGAGGAGGAGGTATAATCTGGAAAACACCATTTTCCTCTCTCTGGGCTCAGATTATATTCTCGATATCAGCATGACGTTACGCAACACATCGGCCTTAGTTACGATTACGGAGGGGCAAACAATGTGGAAAATTCAGACCATAAGGGCTTCTCAGTAGATATTTATACAGTTATTAAAACTTTTAGCATGTTGCTGTCTTGTAGAACAAGTTTAGTGTTGGTCACTGGTGCCGGGTATGGCCTACCAGTATCAGGATGGGCTGAAGCCTGAAGCTTTATCAAGATATCAGGCAAAGCTTAACATGTAGGGCTGGATTTGTGTGAAGCACACAGCTGATTCCTGGCTAAATAATCCAAAACAATGGCCTAGTTTGGGATATCCAGATGTGTACCACTACCTCATCAAAACTCCTGGTAAGTACAAATGTTGCTATAAAAAGTGTCTATTTAAAAAAATCTCATTTGACCAATGCAGTTTGATTAAAATGAGGACGCTAACAAGCTAGCGTTAGCTCGCCTGCTAGCGCTTGCTTGTTACCGCTGGGGTCTAAGATTAGACTCCAGACCATCCAGACCTAGTACATTTTAAGAAATATGCTTGGATAGATCTATAAAGTTATAAACAGCTGATAAATTACAGTATAAACACAAAACTGTTGACAGACCTACAGACCCCAGAATAATCTGGGAATTGGATGTTATGAAACAAACTAGATTTCTTACCTGCTACAAAGTGTGCAGAACAAACCTGTGTAGTCCGATTTCGGTAGCCACAGTTTTCCCGGTGTTCTGCTGGTATTGTCGGCGGTTCTGTTTGTAGCCAGCAGCCATTGTCTCCTCCTCTCTGGTTCAGTAGCTTCGCTTGGTATCATATAAAAGGACAAGTGAAACTGCCGAGCTACAATGTTGGTGCAGTTGGACACACAACAATTCTTCGCCATCTTTTATATATCTATATCTCTCAATCTACAACAAATATTTAGCGAGAACAAACTCCACACAAAAAATACTTCGCGTCGCTAGCAGCAGTGTGTGTGATTGTTTGCCCCTTTGCACTGGTTGCTAAGGCCCGCGCATACCCGGATGTGTTTAGTGGCCTGGATGTCCGTGTTCGAGAATTCTCTGTTCTGGTTCATGTTTAATCTGAGAGCAGCCGGACTGTTTTCCTTCTCATATTGATGTTTTCAAACGTAGTGCAGAGGAAGCAGCTCAGATCAGTGTGTTTTGACCTCATGAACTGAGCTCCGGAGCGGCGGCGTGCATTTAAACGCCCTTTTTCCGCCGTCTCAGCAGGTTTTGTCCTCTGCCCGCGGCCAGCGACAAACCGGTCAACCGACTCGCCATCGGTCTCACTCCAGAGACGGCGGACAGGCCAGGAAACAGGTGAGGAGCCGTTTACTGCTGAGATTATTCAGTTCTGGTGCTGCTGCCACCGCCAGACCAGGAGGCTCTCGTGAAGCAGTCGGCGTGACGGGCCAGGTTGATATGGGTCGAACCGGGTTGATCTGGGTCAATCCGGGTCGATCCAGGCTTGATGGGGAGTTTGAGCCTTCAGGAGTTTTCCAGTGTCCCGCAGCCACTGAGACTCCAGCCATAATAAGAGACAATTTTCCTTCTGACATGTAAACCATTGGTCCTTTATCTCCCAGTAAACACAGCAAAGCCCTCCAGCACACAATCAACAACCCCCCAGAAACGCTGGACTGCTGGACATTCCCACAGTGTATCAGAGGTCCGTTATCATTCTGACATTTCCAATACAATGAGTCATTCATATAATCTCTTCGGTCTCACAGGAGTCCAGTAATATCTTTCTTTTATCTCATTTTGTGTAAATTTGCCTCTACATTCAATCATGCATTTTCCACATTGTGAAATCATTTTCGTCCATTCCTCATTCCCCAAAACATCCCCAAAGTCCATTTCCAATCAAACCTTCAGATTTTTTAGCACAGTACTGAGTGCAGAGTGCATTCTTCTGTAGAATATTCAGGCTCTGTGAAGGCGAGGTGGCAAAACCAAAACCAGCCAAATACTCCAGAATATGGTTCTATCCTGTTTTTCAGTCTGGTGATTAAACACAATTCCTTATCTGTAGATATTTCCTCAGAATTATTCCACTTTTCCAAATCAACAAGTTTTTTGTTAGAGTAAAGTTTCATTGTACCATCAAGTGAGTTTTTGAGTGATTTGGGTCTTTCAATAAAACCAGTATGTCGTCTGCATTAAAGCAGCGTATTGTCTGTCGATGATCCAGTCTTCCTAAACTCAACCTGATCTGTATGAATGAAGTCTGGAAAAAGTTTTTCTAAACCAGTTGCTGGAATTTTATGCTTCACCTGATTTTCTTTTTAGAATAATTTAATTAAAATAATAATCCTGGGAAACTATTGTAGGTTGCTGAATCACACTGCCCCCTACAGGAGACCAGAGGTATGCGGCCTGACGACCAGCAGAAAAGTTAGTAATTTCCTACCAAACAAAGTTTTTCTGGAGTCACAGAACTTCTTTGATACTTGTTTAAGCTGCAGTGGAGAAACTGGCCAAAGTATCCATCAGGTGTCTTAATCTGTTTGGATTAAATAAACATCCATATATCTGTGACTGAAACTGAAGACAGGAACTCATTTTTAAAAGGTTTGAATGGTACGAATATGGAAGCACTGGGAGAATAAAACACGTGTGTGAATCAGAGATCAATGTGAACGTGTGTGTGTGTGTGTGTGTGTGTGTGTGTGTGTGTGTGTGTGTGTGTGTGTGTTTTCTTTTCTTTCCGCCTCTGGAGCTGAAACATAAACTGTGACAGTGAGAGCAGAATAACATGCTGCTGACTCCCAGCTCAGCCGTCACTTCATGGAAAATGCATGAAGCTCCTGCACACCGACTCCAGCTCACATCTGAGACACACTGTCTGTTTACAGGCTGACAGGCTGTCACGACTCCCAGTCCAGATTCTCCTGGTCCAGGTCCAGGTCCGGGTCCAGATTCTCCTGGACTTGGTAGTTTTGGAGTTGACAGTCACAATAACAACATCTGTCCATGTTATTGTCTCCAACATGAAAACTACAGCTCTTTCAGTGTTTCCATGTAAACGGACATTGTTTTCAAAACGTGTCTGTGTAAAAGCAAAACTTTCCTGACATAAAAACACAGAAACAACAAGTTTTGACTTGAAACAGGGCTTTAATCTGCAGTCTGAGGAGCAGCCTGGACAGAATGCAGGAGTGTGTGTGAGAGTGTGTGTGACTCTGACAGAGCGCAGACACGTCGCAGGGCCCGAACCAGGACTCGGCGAGCGGCGAGCGGCGAGCAGCTCTGCCAGCTGCGTGCTTTATGACAACACATTAAAGAGGAGCCGGGAAGTCTGGCGTGCGAGCTTTGCATTGTCTCCTCTCTGCCAACACGGAACCCAACCTGGCACGCCGTCCTGAACAAAGCGTTCCCACCACGGCCACGGCGGGCTGGAAATCCAACCCCACACAATGGAGACGCAGCCAGACGCTGTGTGTGTGTGTGTGGGGTTTGTGGCGGGCGTCAGCAGAGGCCTCCTCAGGGCGTTTATGTGTGTGTGTGTGTGTGTGTGTGTGCAGGGAGAGGGTGAGGAATGCACAGACCGGGCCAGTGGCCGAGCTGCTGCTGCAGAAAGGGGAGAATCCAGATCGGCTATGACAGGAATGTGAGCAGGATATCATTAGAAGCATGGGAGCTGCAGACCGAGCCTCAAACACTCAGCAGGCCCAAACAGATAAACACACACACACACACACACACACAGATGGGGTTTAAAGTCAATGGCTGCAGCCTGCACAGAGGACAGCAGGTATGCGGCGCTGCAGGATTCCTCTCTAATCCCGAGAAAGCGAGAGCAGGAGTCACAGGACGGCTGCAGAAAGTGCACAAAGTAATCAGATTACAGCAGGGAGAGCTGCAGGGGCGGGCGGAGGGAAGCAGGCATGCTCCGCCTGAGGGTGCATGGGAAAAGTGTGAAGATCACAAATTATTCTCAATACAATAAATCAATAGGTGTGAGTGATGTAAGATCGTGGAATAATTTAGCATGAAGGTTATACAACATATTAAAAAAAAAAAAGAAAAGCAGATTGGAAGCTCCAGAAATCCTGCAGCCAACGGCGTGACAAGTTTCTGCCAACAACTTTCTGGAGAGAAAAACTGCAGCAGATCAGATTTCCAACCACATTTATACTTCTCTAAAAGTGAGCTAAAACTCAGGGAAAAATTTGGATTGTCGTCATTCAGAAGGTTTTTATTTGTTTCCTTAAATCCTCTGCAGGCGTTTTGAGCTCACACTGGATTAATGTGTTGACTGTTGCTCCATCGCTTCCCTCATCCAGCAGCACGCCTCATTCTTTTGTTTTTAACTTCTCTGGTTCTGTAAATACACAGTTATCTGCATAGAGGGGAGACCTGCAGCTGTGCAGCCAGATGTGAACAAAGGTCATGCAAATAAAATTAGTTTCAGTTTTCCTGCCATCAACCGATTTTCTTTTATTTTTACATTCTATGAGGAAAAAGGAGATAAAAAAAAAGGTAAAATAATAAAATTAAAGCTAAAAAGGCTAAAAAGCTAAATAGAGTGAGAGGCTGTAATACTTCAAAATAAATTTTCAAAAATTTTTGAAATCAACCAAAGCTTGAAAAAAAAAAAAAACAAACAAACAAAAACAAAATGAAGGTAAACCGAGATGGTAAAAAAATCCCAAAAAATTCTTCGACCGCATTTATATAATGGTATTTTCTGGTGGAAACAAAACTTAACACGTTGTGTGCCTGTTTCTATGACGACGGCGCTCGGAGGAACTGAAAACACTCCGTGTAAAACAGGGAAAACACAACTTTTCTGAAACTCTGCCGCTGCTCATGCTCACCGCAGCCTTAGTAGATGGAAATCATGTCGTTTTCAGTGTTTCTGCCGTTTCCGTGGAAACAGGCATCTCTTTCAGAACGTTTGTGGAAACATGAAAACTTAAAAATGCAGGTAAAAAGACGACACATGTAAGTTTGGTTTACTAAATACAGAAAATCTATGAACTATCATCATCGGCTGTTATTCTTTGTGGAGTTTGCATGTTCTTCCTCGCAGTTCTCAGCTGTGTGACTTGTTGTCCTTCCTGGTGTAGCAGGTGTGTTCGTTGCGTCGACTCCGACCTCGGGTGGAAATAAAAAAAGTCTCCCCGCCGCACAGGCAGCAGGACCTTGGTTTAACCTTTAACCTTTCCTGGGAACACGACGGCTGTCTCCCCGACATAAATATTCAGCGAGACGCCGACGTGAGGAGAGCTGGAAACAAACTGAACCGGGGAAATTCAGATCATCTGCATGTCGGCTTAATTGCCTTTTTATGAGATTGGTACAGCTGAGCTCCATTTAGGGTTTGAAAACTACAGTTTGTTCTGGAAACGAGAGGCTGCAGGTCCAGATGTGAGGAAGAGGAGGAGAGAGGAAAAGGAAGATGGAGGGAGAGGACCAGGAGAGAGAAAGAGGAGGAAGAAAAGGGACAAGGGAGGGAGGAGACGAAGAGGAGGTGGAAGAGGAGAGAGAGGATTAAAAAGAGGAAGAGGATGGAGAAAAGGAGGAGGAAGAGGAAAAGAGAGGAAGAGGAAGAGGAGGAGCGCCCTGCCTCCATGTCGGAGACCTGCTGAAACAAACGGAGCAGCTGAAGATGTTTTGCTGTAGAGAGAAAAACAGATTTGCGGATTCAGCCGGAGGGAAACACGGAGTGTGATGAGAAGGATTTGAGTTGACACGAGTCGCAGTCGCTCCGTCTCCTCCGCTGAGGAGGAGGAGGAGGAGGAGGAGGAAGAGGAGGAGATGAATTATTCAAGCGGCTCTGCCTCCGACGTCTGCCGGAGCTTTACGAGGAGGTGAAGGCGAGTCGGCAACAACAAGCTGCGCCTCCTCCCGAGGAGCCGTCACATGACAGCACCCACCGCCAGCCCGGAGCGGCGCCGGAATAATGGCTCCTCTCAAAATGACAGCCGCCGCCACCGCCACGGCGCAGCATCACACACACAGAGAGACACACACTCACACACACACTCAGCCTGAGGAGGTGTTTCCTTCTGCCTCAGCTCAGCTTTGATGTTATTATACCACAGCGGTGCAATATTCACTACCTGCTGCAGCGGCGTCTCTTCAAGCCGCCGGGCGGAGGAAATGAGAGGCTGGAGGGGGAAATAAGAAAGGCGTTCTTCAGGAGCGCCGCCGCCGCCGCCGAAGCAAAAACCAGAAACAGAGGCAGGTTACACGGACGAGGAGAGGAATGGAGACGGAGGCGCTGCTCTGTGGTGTAACTTAGTCATTTATTTTAATTCCACAAATTTTTCAAAAAAATTACAAAATACTCAAATGGAGAGAACACAGGACTCACAATTCTTCTTATTATTCTACTTTTTGTTTACATTGTGTCATCCCATGGCGACTACTCATATATACAATAAGCTTCGAGATACCAGTATATATATAAATCTTAGCAGTCAGAATGTACATTCTGCTATTGCCGCTTTGAAACAAGAAGCTAAACCATTGACAACACTTAACATCAAAGGTTCCGGAGACACGAAAAGAGGGGGTCAGAGGCGAGGGCGGGGGGGGGGGTCGTCAAGGGGGATGATGATGACGATGACGATGAAGGATGGGGGCGGCTGAGAGGAGGCGGGGCCTCGAGTGTGCCGAAGCGGTTTTGTTTATTCAAACGTGGGGGTGTCAGTGCTGCGGGGCGATATGGTCGCTTTCTCTCCCTCCAACGGTGGAAATTAAACTTAAACAGTTTTCCTGGGCGTCCACGACAGTCAAACAGTCTTGCGGGAGTCGTGTCATGGCTACGGGACGAGTGGCAGGGGGGGGGGGGGGCGAGGGGGCCGGCGTGCCTGGCGGCGCCCTCTCGAGCCTCACAGTGAACAGTATTACAGCCGGGGCGATGGAGGGGGGGTGGAGGGAGGAGGAGACTCACGAATATTCACAGAACGATCTGAAGGTTCTGCACGGGCGCGAACGTCCAGGTCCTGACGCTTCAAAACAACCTCCAGGCGCCCAGACGACTCAAAAAAATAAAAAAAAAAACAAAAAAACATAAGAAGTCCTTAAAAGCAGTATAAACAACAGAAAGTTGGCTTTGAAAACTCATTTCTAAAAGCTCGAGGATTCTCCTTCAGTGCAAAGTTGGTTCTTCTCGATACTCGGCACTCCACAGAAGTGTCAGCGACTACCGAGTCACTTCAAGTGTCTTCGGACTCAACGCGCGGAGTTTTACACATTCTGACGAACGGATGAGGCGGGCGTGACGTGACGCGACGCGACGTGTGTGTGTGTGTGAGGGACAGACTGGCGGACACCGGTAATGCCATGGCGGCTCCCCTCTGAAACAAGGGATAATGCTTCAAAACTATTGGAGGCTGAAACGACTTGAGTCCACACCGAGGAATAATAATAATAATTATAATAATAATTATATGTTTATATATACTATGTACAGACTGGAAAACGCCATGCGGTAGCTTCTCTTAAAATTATGAAAAACCTCCAACAATGTATTAAAATAAATGTTGAATTTAAGATAGCACTTGTTATTTCTGACCGGTCGGTTGGTTTTTTATTTTTCTCGTTTTTTTTCTCTGGGTAAGCACAGTGTCTCGTTCTAGCACCTACAAAAGAACGTCGGGAAGCGTTTCATGCGGGAGTCGAGTAACGACGTCGTCACTACCGGCTAGATACCAAAGGAAGTCCTGGAAAGTAAGAACAGTAATAATATATAAAAAAACAAAACAAAAATAAAAACAAAAAGCAAAAGAAGTCCTGGACAGGAACTAAAAGAACATCAGGAGGATTCTCAGACGATCCACTTGGCCTTTTCCTGTTCTTCGAAGCTGGGTGTGTTCGCAGGACAGCTCTGTATCCGCCGCCGCCGGGCGCCGCCTCCCTCACAGCTGCTTGTCGCTCTCCTTTTTCAGCCGGCTGGAGGACAGAGAGAAAATCTGGGGTTAGTGTGTGTGTGTGTGTGTGTGTGTGTGTGTGTGTGTGTGTGTGTGTGTGTGTGTGTGGGGGGGGGGGGCCCGGACCTGTAGTAGTCCTCCTGTCCGGGCAGCGGGCCGCCGTGCATGTGGTGGTGGCCGTGCAGCCACTGCTGCTCCATGGCGAGCCGCTGCAGCTCCGCCGACTGGGCGTGCATGGCCTGCAGCTGGTGGGCGGCCGACATGGGCGGGGGCAGGCCGCCGGGCAGCTCCCGCGGGTACGGGGTACCTGGAGGGGGGGGGGGGGACACGCAGAGGGTGAGAGCTCCGCCCGGCGAGCCGGGCCGGACGGGGGCGGGGCGGCGGGCCGAGGCTTACCGAACACCGGGTGGCGCAGCATCTCGTGCTCGTGCGGCGGCTGGCCCAGCAGCGGGTTGGGGATGGCGCCGGGCGGGTAGGGGAAGCGGGCGAGGTGCGGTCCGGCTGCCAGGGGGTCCACGGCCAGCGGGTGGGCCCCGGACCCTGGAGGACACACAAGACATTCACCACCACCTTCTGGGTGTCAGAGTCGTAGGGTCAAAGGGCACTCATAGCAACACTGTGTCACGGTCAGTGACACACACTCTGATGTTACTCCTCTCAGAGCTCACCGCAAGAGTGACTTTAACTTCCAATCTCGGCTCACGGCGCCGATTTAAATCAATTTAGAGTCTCTTTATTCACTCTTTACAGCAATGAGGGAAGTGAAACATTCAGCAGATTCAGTTCATCAAGACATTTCATCAAACATGCAGCGTTTCTGGTTACAGAAACAAAATCTCAATGACAAATAGCTCAAAGTTTAAATGACTAAAACAACTATACAGACAGTTTTTAAGGTTTTACTTAACAGTCAAAGCAGAATAGAATAATATTCACACAAAGAGATCTTACATTATTAAAAATATCAAACATTAAACATATTATTAACATGTTAAACATTCATATGATGTGTGTGTGACATTAAAAAACAAGTAAACTCAATGTGATAAACTGTAGTTTGGTTAAAGTGTGAAACCTAAAGTCACAGTTCGAATAAAAGACATTTTAGCTCCAAAAACAACATTTTGTCTCAGGAACCGTTAAAGCGACGTTTTTAGTGACAACGTATCGCTATTTTGGTTCAGTTTGAGAAAAATTTCATGCGTGGAGCTTGTCTGTTTCCATGGAAACAGAAAAAAAAAAATCGCTGAAAGCGACATTATGTTCATGCGGGGCCACTAGTGGACGCCGTTTGTTTTTGTAATGAAATCAAACAAAGAACAATATAAACATTAACAATGTGAGTACGGAGAGTTTTCATAAAGTTGCGTTTTCTCCCATTTACATGGAGACAGTCGGCATCTGCAATGATTTTTACAGGGAGGATGTCAGGGGTTTCAAAACATTGCTCCTTCCCCCGTTTCCATGGAGACAGAGTGTTTTCAATAAGTCCCACTTCGGGAACCATTAACCAAAATGTTGCCAAACGTTGGTCGTGTAAAGCGGGACTCGACGCGGCAGTACATTATTTGGGTCTTTTACGTTTTAGTGAGACGCAGCTGACAATGAGTCTGCTGTGTTCTAATGTAGCAACTAATTCTTAAAGTACCAATAAATTATAACAGTGTCTCTAACACACTTTAAATGTTTGGTTCTGTAGTGTGTGTGTGTGTGTGTGTGTGTGTGTGTGTGTGTGTGTGTGTGTGTGTGTGTGTGTGTGTGTGTGTGTGCAGGGCTTTCGTTCACCTTGGTGGAGCGGGTCTTGCTGGTGCAGGTGGAGGTGGGAGTGGATGTGCGAGTGCTGGTGGTGGTGCGGCGTCACGTTGAACATCTGCAGCCGGGCGATGGGGTCGTTGGCCACGGTGGCCATGCGCTCGGCGTGCAGCCGCTCGGCCGCCAGCCGCTCCGGGTAGCTCATCTCGGGCCGCAGCTGCGGCCCCGCCAGCGCCAGCCGCTCGCGCTCCAGCGGGTTGAGGCCCGGGTGGAAGGAGGCGAAGGGGTGGGGGCCGGCCATGGGGGGCAGCGTGATGGCGCCGTGCCGGGCGAAGTGCTCCATGGGGTTGGTGGAGGGGTGCAGCGCGTCCATCTCCGGCGGCTTCACCTCGAAGCCCGGCTTCATCCGCTCCCGCAGCTCGCGCTCCCGGATCTCCCGCTCGCGCATCTCGCGCTCCCGCAGCTCGCGCTCCCGCATGGCGGGGTCGGCGTTGTACAGGCTGGGCATGTGGTAGGCCAGCAGGGGGTCGGCGGGGTTCAGCGACATGAAGAAGGGGTGGTTCCGGTTGGTGGGCGACATGACGTGCGGCCGCGCGTACTCGCTGAGCGTGCGCAGCGCCGGCGTGTCGGGGCCGATGTACGGAGGCACGGCGGCTATCGTGGTGGGCGGGCCGTCGAACGGCGGCCGCATGTGGGCGGGGCCGGTCATCTGCGGCTCGCCCATCCGGCCCTCGTGGGAGGAGCTGGAAGCTTTCTGCGGGCGGAAGAGAAGACGTGTTGAGGAACAGAGAAAACCCTGAAGCAGAGAAAGAGAAGACAGACGGCCGCTCACCGCCGCTCGCTCCGCCTCCTTCTCCCGCTCACGCTCTCGTTCTCGCTCCTTCTCTCGCTCCCGCTCGCGCTCCTTCTCCTCCCGCGCCTTCTGCTCCGCTTCTCTCTTGGCTTTCTCCAGAGCTTCCTCCCGCTTCTTGGCCAGTTTGGACGAGGCGAGCGGCGTGAAGTAGAAGTCTGTGCGGGCGCAGGAGTTGTAGCCGCGGTCCAGGTGCTTGTAGAACCTGCAGGACGAAACACAAACAGTGAGTGAAGAGTGCGAGCGTTGAGTGGCGCTCAGCGGTTCACAGCTCAGGCGGCTCACACTCACCGTGCCGACTGGCTGGCGTGGCTGGGCGTGTTGACCACGGTGGGCTCGGGGGAGGGGCTCCTCTGCGGGGGAGGGGGGCTCTCCGGCTCCTCCGTCTCGTCCAGCGGCTCCTCTTTGATGTGCACGGGCGGCAGCGCCTGGCCCGGCCCGGCGCACGGCACCGAGGCGGGCAGCGGCATGGAGATGGACGAGGACGCGGCGGAGGACGGCGGCGGCGGCGGCTGCAGGCCGGGCATGGGGGCCGACGAGGAGGGAGGGGGGCCGGTCGGAGGTAGAACTGTGTTGAAGGGGTGCGAGGAGAACGGCGGCTGAGGCGGTCCGTTGGGGTGCGGCGCCGCCGCCGAGGGCGGCAGGGGAGGGGCCGGGGGAGGCTGGTGGCCGGCCGACGGCGGCAGCGTCTGCGACTGCGTGAGGACCGGCGGCTGCGCCGGCGGCGGCTGCAGCTGCTGCCCCTGGGGCATCAGCTGCAGGGGGGGCGGGTGCGCCGAGGGCGGGTGGTGATTGGATAAGGAGCTGAGGGGCTTGAGGGCCGGCGGCGGAGGCAGGTTTGAAGGCATCTGAGGAAATGGCGGCGCGGACACGTGGGCGGGGTGCTTGTGGGACTGGGGCGTGGGCATCTGAGGGATGGGCGTGGTGGGCGGGGGCTTGATGTGAGGCATGGACATGGGGGCGGGGGGTAACGGCTGCTCCCGGGGAGGCTGGCCTCCGCTCTGAGAGGACGACTGCGACTGGGGGGAAGGCGAGTGAGGCCTCTGCTGCGATTGGCCGGAGACCGGCGGGGGCGGGACCTGAGGCGGGCCCACGGGGAATCCCTGAGGGGTGATGGCGAGCGGGTGGGGCGTGTGCGAGGGGCCGGGCTGCAGGGGGTGTGGCATGGGAGGCATGGGTCCGTGGTGCGGGCTGGGTAAGGACTGAGGAGGGACCGGCGGGCCGGGGGGCGGAGCCTGAGTGAGGGGCGAGTGCGGCGAGGGAAGCCTCTGAGGGTGGAGCGACGCTCCGGACTGGATCAGAGACAGGGGGCTCGCCTGGGGCAGCGGCTGGGGAGGTAGAGAGGCGGAGGCCGCGGTCGGTGAGACCTGCGGGGGCAGCGAGGGGGCCGACGTCGTGGGCGGGGGCGGGGCCAAGGAGGCGGCGCCGCCGCCCGGCTGGCACTGGATGACGGGCGGGTGCTGGCTCTGCAGCAGCTGCTGCTGCTGCGCCGACGAGTCCGAGTCGCTCTCGTTGTCGCGCGGGCTGGGGATGCTGGGCGAGGAGCTGCGGTTGTCCTGGTCGATGTCCTTCGGGTCGCTGCTCAGCTCCTCGTTGATGCTGCGTCCGTCAGAGCTCTCGCCCTCGCCTTCGCCCTCGCACTCCGACGGCGAGTCCGGCCGGCTCAGCTCCTGCCGGACGGAGGAGAGATTCGGCTGAGCGGCGACGCGCCGGAACGCGGGTCAACGAGTCAGACGCCGAGCGTAAACTCACCTGTGTCTTGGTCTTCTTGGCGCCGGTTCTCTCCGGCTCCTCCGTGTCCGACGCCCCCTTCTCCCGCTGCCGCTTGGCGCTCTTCATCGGTGAAGGAGCTTCTTCTTTAATCTTCTGCGGGGCAGAAGCAGCAGAGGAGTCAGTCAGGCTCACGGCTCGGTGTCTGTGTGTCTCAGTGACGGCGTGACGTCTACCTTGCTCGGCTTCTTCATGGAGTCCGTCTTGCTGTCGGTGCTGTCCGTGCTGGCGGCGCTGGGCGACGTGCGCCCGCTGGAGCGCAGGTCCTCGTTGGTTGGCGAGGCTCGGCCATCCGGACTGGCTGTCTGCTTCTTACGACCACTACGTAGCGTCGACATCTGTGGCGAGAGTCCAGACGACTGGGTTAACGTCAGAGGAACTGCTTCTGGAGGGTCAGGGTTCCCTGTACAGAATTCCACTGGCTTCTTTTGGATATATTCAATCGATTAGTCAATTTGTTGCGACCTCGAGAGAGGCTGAAAAATGCTAGAAATCATGAACCTGATGTGAAGGTAGATTTTATCCTGTTTTTAACGCTTTGTTATCAAACTTGGTGAGAGTCATGCAAAACTGATGTTTGCGGTAAATGAAACATGAAATCGCTCCTTCAAGTTTCAATCTAAAACCTCTTTTACACAATTTCACATTTCAAGAGAAAGGGCGAGACAATGCCTTTAAATTTTAGAAAACTGAAGCTCAAAACTGAAGTGTTGCTTTCATTAAAAAGGTGCAAACGGGGCCTAAACTGCAAAACATCCCAAAGATTTCAGGGGTTTTTGAGGACATGTTCAAGGAGAAGAGTTTATTACTGAATCATCTTTTTTGTTTTTTTTTTTGACTATTTGTCCTGCTCTGTGTCGCTGCGAGGACGAGCCTCCTGAGGCTGAGGACAGATGAGGAGCTGTGGCTCACCGAGCCTCGGTTCCGTCGGGTCCTCATGCTATGCTTCCCGCTGAGTCCATCCTCTTCCTCTTTGACAGGTTTGAACATAAATGGCGGCGGGTCCACGGGCTTCTCGATGGGGGGCAGCTCGCCGTACTTCTTGAAGTGGATGCGGCAGTCGGTGCACAGCAAGATGTTCTCGCGGCCCCCGTGGTGCCAGTCCTTGGAGGCTGAGGAAAGCCATTTACAGTTGTGAAATAACACACCAGACGCACAAACAACACGTAGAAATGATGTGACGGCCGGACGGCTCAAAAAAGATTACATATCAAAAAAGGGAGGACGATATATCCCCCGTCTCGGGACTATAGTCTCTGCCGATGTGCTAATGAGGCCTACACGGGTTAACACCACCGGGCCGGGGTTTATTAGCCACCCTTGTTGTGACGGCAGCAGCCGAAGTGTGATCAGATGGGAACCAGCTGTGTGGAGAGACGGGGAGGATAACGAGGCGGAGGGACGATGTGGGCTCACGTCCGATTTGATCAAATTAGTCCCGACATCTTCTGATGCCCATCTGTCACGCCGAGCCGGCGCGCGCCGATCCCGGGACGGGCCGAGAATAGCCCGACGAGCCCGAACGGCGGCGGAGAGGGAGGCGCGTGCGAGGCTTACTGGTGGTGAAGCAGTGGCGGCAGGCGTAGCCCTTCAGCTCCTGTTCGCTGTCTTCGCTGTCAAAGTCATCTTCGCTGGCCGAGCTGAGGTCCACTGCGGGGAGCACACACAAGACACACACACACTTCACACACCGCTCGGCGCAGCGCGGCGCGGTTCTCTTCACGGGAGAGGTCAGGTACGCACAGAACTCGCTGGAGGGCGGTCGGGAGGGGGTGTTGACGGGCGTGGAGGCGGTCCGCGTCTTGATGCGGCGGAAGACGGGCTGGCGGCGGTGTCGGCGGTGGGCTCGGCAGCTGGCCGCCTCGGGGGTCTTCTTCCAGTAGTAGTAGAACGTAATGAGCTCTCCCTGGAAGACGACCACGACAGAGAGAGAGAGAGAGAGAGAAGCGTGACATTAACTCCGAGTTCCCAGGTTTGATTCCCTTTGACTCCCCATCAGCTATAAGGATATTTTATCAGATTTGGTGAAAAAAAAAAAAAAAAAAAAATCCTTATCAAATCTTGAGTGGAAGAATATTAAGCATTAACAATGCGAGACTCAACGTGACACACTGCAGGAAAACACTGATATTGATCTCCTCGACATGACCAGCAGCAGCGCTTCAGATCAGCTGGTTTCCCCCGACTGACATGGAGATGAAGCGTTTTCAAAAAGCTGTGCCTTCAGTGGCTCTGAGCACCGCTGTCAAGTAAACCGACACCTGAAATGTAACCAAAGTTCTGCATTTTCACTTTCAACCGTTATTGTGTAAACATGAAGGAACTGAACTGAGCTGCCTTGTTGCAGACTGGATTCTCTACCTTTACTGTAGTTTGTCGTAAAAACTGCATTAAATGTAAAACCAGGAGAAAATGTTTTCTCTCATTTCACTGATTCAGCTGAGCTGCGATGAATCGTGGCTGCGGACCAAGTCGAGCTGCTTCGGCTGCTACCTTCAGAACCAGAACACGTGTTTGCACTGGGAAGAAATCCTCGCGTCGGCTTGCAGAGAGAAAACTGAATTAAAAGGATTTGAGGTCAATCTGTTGAAGTTGTTGAAAAATCGAAAAGCTGCTTCTGTGAAATATCTGCAGTCTGGTGGGAATGAATACGTGGAAAGCCCCCCCCCCCCACCCCCCCCATTAGCAGGCGGCGCGGCGTCTGGCGGCGGAGCGGGTCGGTCCACGCCAGGATTTGCAGTTGACTGGGCATGTTTGTGCTGCGGCCTGTCTGTCCCGGGATTAGGCAGGAGGCTGGCTGAATGCAGGGATATTAGGATCAGTGCAGCGGTGGCTGCCTGGGTGGCAGGAGGTTGAATGGGAACAAAAGAACATGTCAGGCGGAGCTTTGGCGCTACAAATAGGGAGTGAAATGGCTCCTCGCCCCTTCGCTGGAAGAGTCAATTGAACTTTAATCAAACATTCGGAGGGGCGCGCTCGCCGGCGAGCCGGGCGGATAAATCCAGTGTACAAAAGGCCGCCAGGAAATCAATACCCAGCTGAAACATTAACACATGCAATCGTGGAGCAGAAAGCACTTTGCTGAGGCAGCCTGTGCATATTAACCGCTGCTTCCCGGCCGCGCTCCCAACATGCAACTGCTGCAGACCGGCGGCAGGAGTCGTGGACGATTACGGCGTTTCCTGTGGGGCTCGGCCTCTCTCTCCTCCGCCGTGAGGCGTGACTCACTCCCCTCCGCCGGCCCCGCAGAGCCGTAGAGGCGCGGCGCGATCGGCCGTAAGTCACCTGTAATCTTTAAAGCCCAGAGGGCGCCCGGCCACCGCGCGGGTCGGTTAAACCGCCGTTCGACAGCTCGCCGGGTTTAATGACTATCGATTGTTTTCCCTTCCTCGCTTCGGCTGAGAAAGTCGACGGAAATTATTCACTCCGCTGGTCCCTGAAACGCATTAACAGCTTTTCGCTAATGTCGTCTATCAAACGGCGGTGAAAGTAACAACAGGGATTGATCTGATGAGGGATCAGGAAAGTTGTCTACAGGCTGATATTATTGGAAACGGCGAGCTAACTGCAGACCAGCCGCCCATTATCCCGTTATCACTCACACAAGTCGAGCCGGTATCTGACATTAAGGAGAAGTTAAGTCTTTTTCAATCACTGCTTTGATTGGCAGAAAGTGTTTGACTCAGTGGGCTCAGGCCATTTTAATAAGATCTGCCTTCATGTGGCTCTTAGGGGAAATTCATATCTCCTCCAGCCTGCAGGACTCCATCTTATCAGCTCAAACAGCGCTGCCAACATTTACTGAGGAGCTCAATGAAACTTTCTCACATTACAGGCTGAATTAACGTGCAGCGCCGGCAAAGCCCGTCGCTCGGATGTGGAGCGGCGCTCCGGCTCGCGGCTTCTGCATGAGCAGGGTGGATTCTCTACGCGCCGGAGCTTTCAAAACGCCAGAAACCAAGGCCCACTGACAGGAGGCTTCCAGTGAAAACGAAGCATTGATGCCTTCTCTTTTCAGAAAAGTTTCACGTTTACATCACGTTTTAAAAAAGATGAAATACTGTATTGAAATAGTGATAATGTAGTGTGTGTGTGTGTGTGTGTGTGTGTGTGTGTATTTGGGTGATCATCAGAACTTTGTCTTGGTTCTGTGAACGCCGCTCGCTCCCAGACTAGCCGGGAAGCTGCAGGTGCTCACAGAGAGTCGGCCGGCCTCCTGATGTGCGATCTAATTGAAATGTGCAGATTTGAAGTGCGGAGTGGCGCCGAGCGCCGGCTCCACTCCACGCCTAATGACTGTTCTCAGCAGCGCCGCTCTGCCTCCCCGCCGCACGCCGACGACGGCTGCACGGCCTCGACAGCAGCTTGGCAGGCGCGAGGAAAGGTCACCCTGCCTCTCCATCACTTACACTGTGTCAAGTACTATTACATTACGCCCGGGGTAATGAAAACATTAACTCAGGCCTTTGGATGGGAATTAACAGGTGCAACGATGAGCTGCTGCAGCCGGCCGAGGATGAAGAGAGGGAGACAAAAGGAGGCAGATCCACACTCTGACTGTACATCTGGGGCGCTGCGAGTGTCGAAGGAGCCAAAAAAAACTAAATTAAAAGAACCTGATAGTCTTAGAGTTGACAGTCACAGTGATAACAGCCCAACTGGACCATCTGTTTTACGCATGTTGTATTGTCGTACTGTTTCTATTACAAAAACAAACAGCAGCACCCTCTAGTGGCCCAGCATGAAAACTACACTGCTTTCAGTGTTGGCCGTTTCCATGTGTATGGACATCATTTCCAAAACGCTGCTGTGTAAACGCAAAACTTTTCTGAAATGACGACTTTTCACTTGAAGCGTTTGTTTAAACCATGTCTTCCGTACGAGCTGGGAAAAAGCCAGACGGACGGCGGCCCTCCGCCCGCCTGCTCGTCACGTCGGCTCCATCTCTCACACCGACGGCGGACTCTTCTCCGTCATGCTGCCATATGCCCACAGCGACGCTTTAACTTTCATTACCTTCTGCTTCGTGTTTGAGCAAAAGCGGCCGCTTCCTCCTGGAACGGCGGCGACGGGAAAGACAAACAGTTCGGTGAACCTGCGTCGGAAACAGTCCCGACAGTATCTTGTAGAAAGAAATTTTATGGAAAGGCTTGAAATAGAAATCTCGACAGGGCCCTGGCTTCCCGCGCCATAATTTTCTCCCCAGTGCAGTAAATCAGCGGCGAGCGGCACAGAGTGTGCTGCAGCTCCACAGAACATGAGATAGTGACAACATAAGCTCAGCATTATAAGGCCTTTTAGACTGCTTCCATCTGCAGGAGCTTTCTGGCCCGTGGATTATCCGACAAGGAAAGGGCTTACCCTGCTATCGCCACACTCAGGGCTTCCATTCCTGCTTTTTCCACTTAAAATGGTCGCCTGCATACGTGCGAGGCAGATGAAGAGTTCAAGATTATGTGCAGCAACGCTTCCTTCAAGTTCAAGGCTGGAAAACATGTCGGGAGCGTCATCCGCCGGCTTCCACAACACCACAACTGGCGTTTGTCGCTTCTTTCACAATCCCAGGGAAAAAAAAAAATTACATTTATGCTCCATTTTTTCCACCTCTGACCTGAAGTTACACGTTTGAGCTTCGTGATGTGAAAATGTAACGTTGGTCCATCAAACCGAGGTGAGCGAGCAACAGAGGGAAACGCCCGCCGACGATGGTTAACCGTCAAAACCGCTGCGGGGTGACTGCGGGTGGGACCGCCGGTCCAGGATCCTCCGCTGGGCTCGGTGGTCCGGCGTGCGCGGGCAGGGCCGAGGGCGAGCGGCTAAACTCCTGTATTTACACCCTCGGCCCCTCTCAGGCCCGGGCCTGAACAGATGGTTTCTGTTTTTCCTGGCAGATTTGTGACAGAGCCACAAAAGGCCCCTGCTTTGACATGAAGCCAAACGGTTAAGGCCGTTACTGGCAGGAGCAGGGGAAGGAGGAGAGAGCAGGGGAGAGCAGGGGAGGAGGGCCGGGAGGGCCGGGAGGGGAGGAAGAGAGGGCCGGCAGCCCGGAACAATGGACAATCAGCACTCCATCCAACCACAACACACACAAATAATGAAAAACTAGAAATCCGAGGTGGTTCAGCAGCCGTGGAGAGCAGCGGGTGTGTGTTTACAGCGAGTGTGTGAACATCCGACAGAGCGGCGAGAAGCTGGAGGAGACATGGCTTCCTCATTCATTCCACTGAGGTGGAACCAGAAGCAGAACTAGAGGCGCTGGACTCCCGGACTCATCAGGACCGCCGGGGTCCGGGATGAGGAGTCCTGCTTCTTCTTATGAACGACCTGAGAAGAATGAACACTACTGACGACCCTGAAATCTCCGGATGAAAGTGTTACGCAACTTTCTGTAAACACTTGGACTTTGTCTTCAGGTGGACGGGGAACACGCTGCTGCTGCCCGTGAGCACTAAGGCTGGAGTAAATCACTCTTCTGCACATGCTCAGTAGACGGACAATCAGGACCATGTTTTCCTACAGAGTGTCAGGACTCCCAGTCCAGATTCTCCTGGTCCTGGTTCCAGTCCAGATTTTCCCGGTCCTGGTCCTGGTTCCAGTCCAGATTCTCCTGGACTTGGCCGTATTAGAGTTTGACAGCCACCATAATAACAATCCAACTTGTTCGTCTGTTAATGAGAATGTCGCTGGACTCTCTTTGTTGATGTTTAAATCGTTTTGTTTTCAATACAAAAACAACCAACAGCACCCACTAGTGGCCCAACATGAGAACTGCATTGTTTTCAGCGTTTCTGCCGTGAAAACTGACGTTTTCTGGACTGTTCCCAGCAGGTTTGATGTAAAAACAAAAACAATTTTGGGCAGTATGGCCAAATTAAACTGAAACATTCAGTGTTTTGCAGCATGTCTATTTTGTAAATGTTGATATCACCGTTTAGGACGTTATATATAAGAAACAGGATTAAACATGCTTGGTTTTCCCCTGCAGGACGTCCTCAGGTGTAGATGTAAAAACCACCTTCGTCCCGGCGAAGCCTCAGAGGCGATGCGGCGAACAGTGAGTGATGGCGGCTGGTGCAGCAGCGCATGTGAGAGGCGGTTAAATAGACAGCGCTGCTTTTCTGCTGGAGAATGACTGAATAAGCTCTGCTTTCACAGGTCGGGGATGCACACGCTGAAGAATCAGCACTCGCGTTTTCACCGCTGTAAGCGCTTTTGCCGGTGAAAGCAGATTGGATGGCAACGGAGCCGATTTTTTTCCCCTTCTTTTTCTCCGCTGGAGGGTCGATGTTGCTCGCGCTGCTGATAAGCTAGTCCCCCGAAAAACCACAACATGAAGCCGACTAAAGAACTCAATTACACAGGGAGCCGGCGCTCTCCGGGCGGCGCCTATTAAGCTGAAAAAAAGATTTTGCCTACACTCAGCTGTGCGAAATTGCCCGTGGTCGGCTAAAAGAACATCAATGCGCGCCGGTCGAGCCTCTCCGTCAGCCGGCGGCTGTTTCCCTGCCGAAACAAGTTCCATCATTTAGCGAGCGGGGAAGCTGTCCTGTCACTCCGCTGACAGCTGCTGCCAGCCGGACCAGGCCCCCTCGTTTGCAGCTGGTTTAATTAGCGTTTGAACCCGGGTATTTATAATCGCGCTCATCCCCAAGGTTCTGGCTGCGGCGCTGAGGACATGGCAATGAATTCAATTTGACGTCTGTACAGATTGTACCGGGGCAAACATCTGCTGTGAGAGCGCCGTTCTCCTGTCGGCCATGCTGTCGATGACTGGGGGGGGGGGGGGGGGGGCGGCAGAGCGCTCAGCACATCACCTCCATTTCTCTGTTATTTTTTTTAAATGAAGCAATCCAGACATGCAAGTGACACCGAAAGAAACCCTGAGAAAAACAACCACGAACGACAACGAGGCGCTGAACCCGGAGAGCGAACGCAAACAGTCCGGCTCCGGAGGCCGGCTGCGTCCCTGAAATCGCTCCGATGTCGGCGGGGAGGGAGGGGGCTGGGCTGTTTGCTGTCTGACAGCGCCTGTTTAATCTGTGACGTGAGCACGAGCCGCCGCACGCTGGTTTCTCACCTGTGTTAGCTCTTCTGCCGCAGCACCTTTCTGCCCAAACAAAGCACAGAAATGTCTCTGTGGATCACTTCATGGTTTATTCCTTCTGCACGGGGCTTCAGTCGGTGTTTTAAATCTCAATAGCTTTATTATTCCACCAAATCGATAGCAGTGTCTCCCTGAAATCCTCCTGGTGCTAATAGACTTCATTATTTGAATTAGTGAAGGGATGAAAACCTCACGGTCGTGTCGTACTGGAGGATGTTTTGCTGTATAAATAAGCAGTAGGAAGAACTTTTATGTGAGCAAGAAGTAAATAAATTACGTGTGTGTGTGTGTTTTGTGTGCAATTTGAACTCCCTCATCGGACAAACACACAAACAGAGCTGAATACAATTTCAGGCATGAGTTGCCTTTGCAGAAATGTTTTTTGCTCAGTGATGCATATTTTACTTTGTGACTGGAGCACAGTGAAAAGAAACCGGTGGCTGGAAATAGTCGGGGATGATAGAACGAGCTCTCGTTTGAGCACTAATAAGTCAAGCGGCTGTGTTTGTGCGGCCTGTGCTCGCTCCTGTGTGGAAACACAGCTTCGCTTTCCAAAGCCCGTGTGCTGATACCCTCTGGAACAACAGTTTTAAGGAGATCCCTGAGAGAATATCGCCGTTATCTGCGATCTGCCTTTTCAGCATGTTTGGTTGTCGGGCGGCCGGCTCATGTTCCATGACGTCGTCTCCGCGCCGAGGGAAATGGTGGCAGCGAGAGCCCAGTTGCAGACGGTCAGAGGACACGCCCACTTCCCCCCTCCGGGCCTTTATGTGACTTTATATAAGGCATTCCTGAGTGCTAGTCAGGCCTGGTGTGTTTACACAGCGCTGGGTGCTTAGCCCTGGCACCGGCGCTTCCAGGGCTAATAGAGCTAGCGAGGAGGGAGGGGTGAACCTCTGGAGCCGTGGATATCTGCCCCGGGTGGGGGTTGGGGGGGGGCTCAGGGAAGGAGCAGAGCGGTTCTGCAGCTCGAGCCGTATTCTGATCGCTTGGCATGCAAGTGGGATGACTGTGAAACACTTGTGTGTGTGTGTGTGTGTGTGTGTGTGACTGGAGATAATGGGAAAAATCTGAAATATCTGGAGGTATTGTTGCGCTCCTGTTCCACAGATAGGATTTGAGAATGAGCAGGTAGGAAATAAATGGAGCTTTCCTCGGGGTATTGACTGGCACTCGCTCAGCCTTACAGCAAGAAAGCAAGTTCAATCACAAGCAAAGATTTTTCCTTTCCCCCCCCCCCTCATGCTTTTCAGTGTCTATCTCCAGCTAACGCCCATTCCTACCCCTTCTCCTCAGGTTGCTGCTTCCCTCCCCTCGCCTATCCCAGTCATCTTTTCATATGTTTAAAGGGCAGTTTATTTTCCATTTGCAGGGGGAAAATTAATCTTCCCCTGCTCTGTGGCGGTGGCAGGCCCAGATCCTGGAGGAGGTCTATTACCTCTCCTGCCAAGTCGACTCCCCCTCCAGGTTGAATCGCATTAATACCTTCTTTATGGCCAATCAGCCGGACGGCTCGTATATCTCAAAAAACCAGTAAAAATAATTGAAGAAACCTCTGCGAGGAAACGGCATTCACACACTTTAATGTCTTATTCAAGAAGTTCAAATTGGTTCTGAGGAATAAAACATGCAGCACAAAGGAGGCGACACTGAAGACTTCTTGAGTAAAAACATTGTGTGGCGTTTCAGGATTTTTTTTTTTTTTTTTTTTAAAGAGAGAAAGAGAGAACTGGGCCGGCCCGCTCTCACCTCGCGGCAGACGGCGAACACGACAAACACCTTTGATTTCTCTTTGATGGCTGTGTCAGCGCTGGATCGGCACACTTCCAGCAGGAACAGCAAGGTCTGCACTCTTTTATGAATCGCAAATGTATATCTGAGAATAATTTAGCAGCGGAGTCCAAGGTGCAAAAAGGGCTTTGAAATCACACTTTACAGAAGATCACAGAAAAAAAAACCTGAAATAAAAACCCTTCGGTATGGGAACAGGAGCGCCAAAGCGCCGCTGCTGTGTTTTGGTGTCAGTGTGGAGGTCGCACCCAATAAGGTCGACGGTGGTTAATCATTGTTCGGCCTGGATTTGACCCAATTTGTAGAAGACACGGGTCACAGTCGTTCAGCGGTGATTTAGAGAGGAAGCCTCGCTCCCCGACTCCAACGCCGCTGCAGAGTGTGAATGGGATTAACCAACTTCAATCAAACTCCTGTTCTGCACTGTCAAAACCCCGCTCGTCTGCCAGGAAGCTGTCTGAGAGACAGACGCCGCCGTGTCAGCGCCAGAAGGTTTGTTTACATCAGAGCGCGCTCGTCCAGTCCTGATTTTTACGATCCGAAAAGCCGAAATTGCTCCTGTCATCACGGACAGTCGGCACTCCTGGTTTTGTCGGAGGCTTCGTGTTTGTTTTAACGTGAGTGATAGAAGCAGGCTCCGCTCTGAAAACCCTCAGACAAATCACAACAACTTGTTTACAGCTGGCTAATTAATGTTCCGCAAGTAACTCCACCGAAGTACAGTTCGTCTTTTGCCTCCTCTGAAACCTGAATGAAGATCTGAGGATCCTGGCAGCGCTCCTTATCAATGAGGCCTCTGGACAAAAACCAGAATACGGCGCTCCAAACATTTTCTAACAGTCACAAACACACTTCAGCAAAAACAAGCACAACATGCAGAAAGAAGTGGCGGCGTGCCATTTCAAAGGCTCTTACCGTTTCTTTGTTGGGCAGCAGCTCTTTCCGGATCCTGAAGAAGTTTTTGCCGAACTGTCTCAACCCTTTAATGAAGCGCTTCTGCAATTTTTCACCGAGGAGAAAGAGAGAGAGAGAGAAAGAGAGAGAGAGAAGAGAGCAGTTAGTTTGTGTGAAGTCGACTAAAACTGCAACAGCAGGGCGATACGGCTCAGCAACTCCACAAAAAAGACAAAACATTGCTTTCAATCGGCTCTGAAGGGTAATTTAAAGGAAGAAAGAAGAAATAAAAAGAAGCTCTGTAAGCTGTTTAAACTCCGGGGCAAACGCACCGTGTCAGGGCAAAAACCGGGGAGGAAATGACAAGTGAGGCAGACGGAGACGCCGAGATCAGAAAACACAGCGATCTATTAGGAAAAACAAAACAAAAACCAGCCACAGCAGCACCGCGGCTCAATGCGCCGTTCATCTCCAGTGAAAGTTCAAAGTTAAAACCTAAACTTGGGAGCCGAAAAGCAAGAAGATGCCTCGGTGCGATTGTCAGGCAGCTTTAAAGCTGCAGTCTGCGAATCCTGACCTTTCAGAAACTACAGAAAACAAGTCGAAATGTGGAATTCAGACGTTCACTTCCACAAACAGTGATGTGACCTGAATATCACAGAAATCGCTACTTCCTAACAGTGAATTTAATCCGACATGAAAACCGAGCGTGTCGTCTCACCTCGACGGGAGCACAAACAGCCAGTCAAAAGCAAAAAAAAAAAAAAAAAAAATCTCAACAATCCCAGTACAGAGCCGCGGACGGCGAGCCGTAAAAAGCGGCGGCTGAAAACACTCACGAGCCGCCGAGCAGCAGATTTACTTTCTTGCTCCAGAGGCGAGCCCGTTCCACAGTGGTCTCAGCCGAGCGTTTCCACCAAGTAACTCCAGCTAAAAGCAGGGAAAAGTCCGGCGGGAGCTCGGCCCCGAGGTCCACATCCAGCCACAGGTAAAGGCTAAATCAGGGGGCAAATCCACCGCGGCTCCGACCGTACGTCGTCCTGTTTCTTTTTTTTTTTTTTTTTTTTAACAAGAAAGAAATAGCTTGTCACTCTCTGCTCTTCCACTACAAAGGGGAAGGCTTTACATGTGATCTTTCTGCAAGAGAGCCTCTGGTTCTCAGCAGGCTGGAAAACCTGAAGTGGAGTCCCGCGCTGCATGCTGGAGCTCATTCCAGCCTGTTCCCGGCCGTCCAGCACTGAGCCGGCGAGCATCGCCGCTCCAAACATCACACACACACACATACACACACACACACACACACACACACACACACACACAGCGGTTTCTCAAATCTGCATCTGAGCTCTGCGTTTCCTGGCGGTGGGGGGAGGGAGGGAGGGAAACGGCGGCGGTCCTTTAAGCGCTGCCGGAGCGGGGAATAAGCATGCAGCCAGGCGGAGAGGGGAGGCGAGCTGACACAGTTTGTGTGGAGAAAAGGTCTCGGACATGGTGGCAGGAGACAAGCGGCAGGGAAAACCCGACACGGAGCCTCCCCGCGCCGGCTCCCTCTTCCAGGCCGGGTACAGTCGGTTATGTAACCGCAGATTGTTTACATGCTCGGCTTCGGCGGGGAACAAAAGCCAAATTTACAAAAGTCACACAGCCGGCTGCAAAAACAAAACCTTTTCTCAGAGGCTGGCGGGGGGATTACAGGGAGTACGGATCTACCAGAGAGCGGCTGGACTCATCCTCACCCTGCAAACAAACTGCGGCTTTCAACATGCAGAAGACGAAGCACGCGGAGTGCACATCTACGTTCACCCGCACTGAATAATCCAACAGGTGAGGCCCGATCCGACGCTGAACCCCGGCTCGCCTGCAGCGGCTGATTAGCCAGTAGATGGAGCCGTCTGGAGCGTGAACGCCGGGCCTCATGTGAAAGAAATCTCCCACCACTGCAGGGGTGAAGGCCAGATTACCATGTGGACTGTCACTCAAACAGAACATGGGGACTGCTGCCGCCACACACACACACACACACACACACACACACACTCAAACTCACAGAATCAACATTACAGGGCCCGTTTGACAGGCGATGACAAAACTCTGTAAATAAGCGTCTCAAATGTGAGCTTTGTGGGGGAAGAAAGTGCAGGTTTTCCCAGGACATGTATAAAGTTAAGACCAAACCTAAAATAAAGGTGTGTTTTTAGGAGCTGCCAGGTTGACATGGAGCGTTTTCTCTCCAGCTTTTAGACCTGCAGCCTCAAAAATTAATGCTATGTGCCGGTATAAGTCCACATCTGTCCTATTTATGTCATGTTAATTATGTTTCCTGAACTGTACTCTGAGCCGTGTGTTCTCCCCTCCCTCTCTCTCTCCCCCCTCCCCTCCGTTTTCTTTCTCTCGCTGGCTCGCTCGCTCGCCCTCCCCTCCTCCCTCTCTACATGTCGGCTCCAGTTTAAGGCTCCATTTCAGCTGCCTGGGCTCGCTGCTCTCCAGCCCAGCTAATAAATCATCCGCCAATCTGCTCCCTGAATCGCTCTGCCCCTGCTCCGGCTGCTCCAGCCCCGGGTTGCTAGGCAACACGGCGGTAGAGGAGGGGCCGAGAGAGCGGCGGGCTGGGGGTGGGGGTAGGGGGGGGGGGAAGGCGGCTGGGTGGAAGCGCTACCAAATGGCCATCCGCTGTGCAGAAACAACAGGCTTCTCTCTGCGAGTGTGTTCAGAGAGCCGCCCCGAGTTTCCCCTCGGAGCCCGACAGAGAAGTATTGTGAGGCTGGAGAGGAGCGGCGGCAGCGGCGGCACACCAGCCACTCAATAGGCCATTGTTGTGCGTGCGCACTTCCTGCTTGGGAGCTGATGGTGGGGAGTTGTAAAACTGGTTAAGATCATGCAGACGGCGCGGGCACAGAGATGGCATCGCGATGACACACACACACACACACACACACACACACACACACACACACACACACACACACACACACACACACACAGCTAAATGTCAGTCCGTGAAAATACTGACGCGAGGCCGTCCGGCAGCAAAACAAAGGCACTCTCACTCAATGCGGAGTCATTATAGTGGCGTTGTTGTTAAAAGCTGACCTTTCCGAGCCGGCTGTGTACAAACCCAGAGGGCCGGGGATAATCAGTCGGCTAACCCGGCGCGGAGGGGGAAACGCCGCTGTCTGTTACCAAACGGCGGCTCGTAATGAGGCTGCGTGCAGCGGAGAGGAAATCACACCGCAGCTCCAGAGGAAGAATCACAGACAGACACAAGACGGTCGACAGACACGGCCACGTAAACCCGCTGACAAACACCTGGTTCCCTGTTCGAACACGTCCAGATACGTGTTACAGCAACTCGACTACAAACTCTCAAAGCTCAGGGAATGGGCTCTCAGCAGCCGGGACGTTCATATTTACTTCATAAAGACGCGTGACGGCGGTCTGCTGGCAGGCAGTGGAACATGCACCGCTTCCTACGGACACAAAAGGTGACGGGAAATTCCAGCACACACCCATCCTGCCTGCTGTTTGGTTACCAAACACCCCTCCTGGAAACACTGCTGCCACTGTGGCATCGGGGTGATAAAACACACTGTTGACGCTCGGCGTTGTGCAGCCCGCGGGCCGAGACGTCGCGGTTTTGTCTGCCTGTGGTGTTTCTGCTCAGGCTGTGTGTCTCCGGTCTGCCGCCGCGGCGCTGCTCGCTCCCCCGCCTGCTCCAGTCATCCATCAGCTGAGGACGCAGCCGGAGATAAGCCGGGGAATAGACCTCCCGCCCTGCAGCAGTCATAGATCAGCCTCTCCGGCTCTGACACGGCGACACGCAGCAGCAGCAGCGCCGCCGCCGCCGCCACAGCAGCAGCAGCCTCTCCTTGCTTATATGGCACCTCCTGTTGGCCGATGTATTATTAGCAGCGCTTATTTACAAGTGAGCATGACAGCAGCGCCGGAGGTGAGCAGACCGAGTCCGGGAATACTCTGACGACCTTCGGGGTGCCGAGGAATTAAACACACCAGGAAAAAAACGATCAGTCACCGCGGCCAGACCGCGGGTTAACCTTTAAATATCGACTGGTCTGATCCACGCCGGCTCAAAACAAACACACGTCCGGCACTAAAACCGTGATGGAGAGGAGTGATGGACGCTGCGGTGACGTCTGTGGCTGACGCTGTTTTATTACTGCAGCAGAAGCAGCGTCTGCAGCTCTTCAGGCTGTGGCGGATGTTTACCTGCTTCACTGGATTTACTACTTTAAATCTTCACTTTTCAAAACCTCTTTCACATTTTATTTCATTTTGATTTTACTTTCTGAAAGATATTTTTTATTGCTGTCAATTGTTATATATTTAGAGGTAGAATACCATCAAACCAGAGGTGGAAAGGGGCGATATTTGTATTTATTTACAGTGACTAAAAGTAAATCTTTCCTCTGTCGTTAAGGCTTTTGCAACTTCAGAACATCGAGCCTGGACGGAGGTTATTATTACAGCAATCAACGCAGCAAGCGATACAGAAACTAATTTAACTTCACGTCGGTCCTCAAAATCATCAATGGTTTAAGGACTAAATAAATAAGTTGTTACGCTGACAGATACACGTGGCTTTGTGCAATCACTGACTTAAAAAATTAAAAAAACAAAAAACAAGTGCTGGATGTAACACTGGAGCTCATTTTTAAGAGTCAGCGGGGAAAAAAACATTGCAGTGAATCAACCTGAGAGTTTTTCACGTGCTGGGCTTCGTCTTGCCTGCTCCGGAGAGCTGTCTGCTGATCTGACGTGTGATGAAACGCTGAAGTGCTGCAGAGAGTGCGCCTCTGCTCTCTCTCCACGTTTCCAGGGTCTGAAAAAGGTTTTCCGCCAGCGCCGGAATAACAGATTACGCTTCCCCGCACGTCCTGGTGGGTAAATCAAGCGCTCCTCTCAGCTACGGGGGGAGGCAGGACTGAGCAGTGGGTGTCTCTGATGAATGATTCATCGCTTTAGATTTCATGGACTTCATAATGCATGAGCTCTTCCTGTGGTGTAATCTATAGTTATCACCTTGGCTCTGAGTGGCGTTCACTCCGAGCTGACGGATCCTCGCCGTCGCTGCGTTGTGCTCGAGAGATAATTCAGGGCTCGACTCTCGCAGATCCGTCTGGAGTGAAATAATGTTTTGTTTGTGTGGAAAATAAAAAAAAAAATGAAAAACAACACCGGAGATTTGAAAATGCCGGAATGAAATGATCTTGACGTGCGCGGGGAGGAATTAGGAATATTTTTTTGTGAGATTGCGAGGTTGGATGATGGCTGCAGGGGGGGGGGGGGTGACGAGTGACCCTGCAGACAGGCGGATTCTGTCATTTCAGCGGCTCCCGCTGTCACTTTTATTCACGTCTGGGAGAGAGCGGGCGGGGCGGAGGAAGAGGAGGCAGGAATAATGAAGGCGGTCCTGGAGGGGACGAGGCGGGGGAGGGGGAGGGGGGGGGGGGGATAAATAAATGAAGAGCAGCGGGGCTGCATCAAGGTTGGAGCTACATTTACACCTGTCGCTCAAGGCTGCCGCGCTGGAGAAAAGGCACAGGCGGGGATCGGGTCGCTGCGCCTGGCGTCCTTGGACCAGCCGGAGACGAGACGCCGCTTCCGGTGGCTGCAGGGCGGTAGGCGGACGGACGACGCCCGCAGACGCCCCGCCGTCAGCACGCCACTGACTGCCGTTACATAACGCCGATCAGACGTCTGATGGACGGTTTTAAATCCGGTGTGTAAACCTGAAACTCCTCACTTGAGGTGCTGTCATGTAAACGGCGCCTGAATCGTTTAAAACTCATCGTAAAGGAAGAATTTCAGGTTTATTAAATTAAGAACACTAATGACAAACTGTAATAACGGTGTGTTGAGCTCATGAGTCACTCAGAGGTGGAATCCAAAAGAATTGCTTCAAAACAAGAGAACTGAGTTTGGCAGGGCTCGTTTCTCTCAGCTGACATCCGGTTTAGTTTTAACATCCCAGAACCTTCACCTCCTCCTCCTCCCGCCTCTCAGCAGGTTCTAATACTTCACCTACAAAGTTAATGGCTCAGGTTTTACTGATCGTCACTCCAGCTGTGAGCGTCCCGACACTGACTTTCACAGCTGAATAAATACAGGTTAGATTTAATACTTTTTTTTTTAAAGTTTTTTTTGTCCGTTTATAAAAATCGCTCTCAAACTGACGGATAACAATATTTAGGAGTGTGTGACTCACTGTGATTTTTGAGCTGAGAAAGAGGAAAGATGATTATTAATGCTCAATCCCTAAAATATCACTTGATCAGTTGATATTTAATCATGAAAGATGCCTAGTATTGACATATTTATAGAACTACAGAGTGGTCAGAACAGCTACAATAATATGATATAAATCAGATATTGACAAATACACAATACAACTGAACTAAATGTACATCTTATACATATTTACGTTTTGGTCTAATTCTACAGCTTCAACATGTCGTATTTTTCTAGATTAATGTCATTAAATTCAATGGGATTATATTAAAACGACGGCACCAGGTATTCATTCTCTCCTGAGGTTCCTGACATGCTCAGTCCAAAGTTTCTCCGGTGATTTCCAGCCTTCAGCAGTGAGGAGATGCCGGGTGTCTCTGAGCGATCAGCGGCGGAGGTGTGGAGGTGAAGACTGGTGAAAGAGGCGTCCATCGCCTCAGTGCAGCTGCTCGGCCACAGGAAACCTCGAAGTGGTGCACACGCACACGCACACACAGCTGGCTCCGTGTTGTGATTCTGGAGCAGCTCGATCCGAACGTGGCCACGGCGCTCGATCACCAGACGGATCGAAAACAAACGGCTGCCAAGCTTCAGGATTATGAAATGAGATCGGAGGGAAAACCAACAGGCGGAGGAGTCGGGTGTTTTTCTAAGATCTGCGGCGTTATCTCTGAACGGGGGTGTCGTCAGGCGTCCGGGCCGGAGCCGCGGCGCTCGCTCCTCTTGACACGCTGTAATTCAGCGCTCTCACTCCCCTCCTGCCCACTCGCCGTTTGATCAGACGGAGCTGCCATTTTCTGATTCCAGCCCTTCCACACAGCTGCGCCGAAATTCACATCTAAATTCAAATGGAGGCCTGGATCCCTCTCCCTCTCCCAGACCCGGTCCCAGGCCGAAGATTTATACTGCGGCTGATAAACAGGATGCAGCTGCTCTCCAGCCTCGGAGGAGCTGGAAACTGACGAGTGTTTTTACTGATGTCTTGTGAGACGGGGCCAAGAGCGCCGTGTTAACTCTTTCTCAACAGCTCCCTCTAAAGACACACCGACGGCCGTGACACACACACACACACGCACAGCATCAGCACAAAGAGAGACATGGCTCTCGCTTCAGTCACGAGTGTCTGATCAGCTCTTACCACTTCGTCCTCCGACCAGCACTTCTCGATCAGCTTGGGGACGGGCTTCTTCACCAGGCGCTGCAGGGCCTTGCCTGCGTCGTAGCTGCTCTCGTGTAGCTGCGAACGACAACATTCGGTCATGAAACAAGGCCCTGATCGATTCACGTTTCCTCCGTGCAAAGTGACGTCTGGGCTGCAACAAGCAGCGTGGAAGCACAAAGGGCGGCTGGCGAGCGGCTCTGAGCTTTGTGTCATAGTCAATTGGGTGAAACGGGCAGCCGCCGCCGCCGCCGCGCTCCCTCAGAGAATAAACAAGCATCAACTCATTGGAATTGCAAATAGAGACGAAGGTCAAGAGACGGTGACCTGCTCGCCATGTTAATTTCTCGGTTTATAGAGTGGGAATATAAATGCCTGTTTATGATGATTGTAATCTCTTTCTTGTGCTCGATTCCCTCGGTATTCATTGTCAGTGTGATGGATAAATCTCTCATTATGCCTAATGTATTGTTAGCTTTTGAGGCTGGGCTTACTGAAGGGGGCTGGGCCACACACTTGGGGTGGGGGAGTGTGTGTATACGTGTGTGTGTGTTATCACTGCCCGGTGCCGCACAGCTAAACAAACAGTCAAATCCCTGCAATGCAGACGTTCCTCGGTGAAGCTCGGGCAGCAGGATCTCAGTGTTCAGAGCAGCGTTTCTGTTGAGCGGCGACTCTCTCCCAGGTACTCACAGTGTTAAGTGCGTTTAATGTAGTGTCGTCTCTCGAGGCTGCGAGACACCCGTCTTCTGTGGAGCCTCCGTCGCACATGCCTGCGAAGGCAGCCATGCTCCTGGAACACAGCGAGAAGCACGTCAACACGACGGCAAAAAATAGCCGGCGAATCCATCGTCACGATGAAGGAAGCGATTATCTCAGGCTTCCCAAACCAAAATAAAGACAGGATGGAGCATCTACAGTCCGGATGGTTTATTAATGTTAAATATTTCAGCCTTTTCAGCGAATGAATTAACGTTTCTGGCCGATGTAAGACAAGCCTGGGTGAGGATAAAAACAAATGTGATGAATGAAAACAGACTTGGGAGGAATCTGACAGCAGCGTGCCGCCGTGAAGGCAGATTGTGATTAATTATCCTGACGACAACAGAGAAATCTGTTCCTACATATCGCCTGGCGTGGAGCAACATGTGAGGGCGGCTCGTCGCGCCCAGACCCGACGGGGCGAAACATTAAACGGAGGCAGAAAAGCACGGACGGGGTTGGGTTGCTGCCGTCCCGGTGTCGGCGCTCACCTTGCGGCTCTGAGGTACATGAGAAGGTCACAGTCGTTGACCCCGGGCATCCAGACCAGCTCCTCGTTCTCGGTCACGGCCTGGCCGCCAGGGGAGGGGAAGGGCTGCAGCTCGGGGAGCTTGGCCTAATGAGGGAGAAGGAGAGGGACAGATGGAGTCACACTGCAAATAGCACCCAGCTCCAGGAAAATATCAGCTTTCAAGTCGCTGTCATCAACTTTTCACCGAGCGGCTGAGTGGCGGCGGCTGCGATAGGGGGACAAGTTCCACTGAGGATGACAGAATCTTCACACTGCACTGAGTGTGTGTGTGTGTGTGTGTGTGTGTGTGTGTGTGTGTGTGTGTGTGTGTGTGTGTGTGTGTGTGTGTGTGTGTGAGAGAGAGAATGAGAGGTGCAGAACTGTCTGCCGATAATCACATGTGTCAAAGCAACTTAAAGGTGAGTTTAGTTTAGTTGAAGCGTTTCCAAAAGTTGTTTTCGGTGACTCATCTTCGCGTTAACAGACTCCAGAAACGCTACAGAAGTTTTGTGTTTTTACTTGAAAAAATGTAAATGGAGCCCAAAACGTTCACATCTGATTGAAAGTGTTTAATTCTATAATATTTAACACATAAATGCAGCACGCCTCCATCACAGTTTGGGCAAACGATACCAAAAACCAACACCTACGTTTTTATTTAGAGTGTCCAAGCAGCATTTAGACACAACTGAAAAACATTAAAATCAACTAATGGAGGAACAAAAGTTGGACTGTTTGTGTTTGGCGGATTAATTTCTTTGTTGCAACAAGGTTTCTGAACATACACCCTATACTGAATATATAAAGCCAGTTTATTTCATGTTTGAAAGGTGCCACATTTGTATGCATTTGGAGGATGAGCAGCAAAGTGAACTGTTTATATTTAACATAGAAGCAAAAGGAATAAAACTAAATCTGCTGTGACAAATCTGAGTGTCAGCAGGATAAATTATTTCCATGTTAAGATGTTTTTTTTTTTAAGTGAAGGCTGAAAATTGTGGTTATTATTTTAAAAACTTGTTTTTATGGCTGGATTTGTTAAAATTTAGATTGAATAATTGAAATTATAAAATGAGCTTTAGCGTGACAAAAGCTGCAGACTGATTTCAGAATGAAAATCTCCAACCGGCAGAAAGGATTTAAACTTCTGCATTCAGAGCTGGGGTCTGGAAGGTGCAATGTGATTAACAATCTGTGACGTTCCCCAATGAGAACTCGCTCAGTACAATGTGAATGAACTAAAAGGAAAACCTGTTGCACTAAAAACTAACTTCTTGTTCTTGATAGAAGTTCATCTTCCTTCAAAATTATATTTAGCACGGTGACTTACTTGGTGACTGGGTCCCACTCGGATCTCCCCTTGTGTGCTGTTTAGTCGCCTGCGGGGAGACAAAGAGAGCCGTCTGAAAACTGAGATCCGCTGCTCAACATTTCATGGATGAGGTAAAGAATTCTGCGAGGACGGCTCGGCTGCAGCAGCCGCCTGTAAAGCTGCTACTGTCGTAATCACAAGCCCAACACGCCACTTTGGGTTCAGGGCACAATCACAGGTGATGGATGGAGATGTGATCAAGAGCTTTATAGAGGAATTCTTTCTGGAATATTCAGTGTTTTTTGTTTTTCAGGGGAATATATTCCAGGTGGAGCGCCCGTCGCAGCCAGCTGAGCAGAGCACATTCGCAGGCCTCATATTGTGGATGCAGCAATAGAATCCCCTAAAAGGAGGAGCGTGTGTGTGTGTGTGTGCGTGTGTGTGTGTGTGTGTGTGGCTGGCAGGGTGAGAGCCTCTGAAGCGGCTGCCGGTACAAATGTTGGTCGCCATAGCAACTGCAATTTAATAATAGTGTACCGAATCTCCAGCTGCAGTGGATTAAAGAAAATGACAAGATGTTCCTTTTGAAAAGCCTTTCCCTCTGTTGCCTAGGCAACAGTGCCGATTTTCATACAGGCGAGCGCGGGGCGGCCCAGAATCTGTCAGCGTGATTTGCACCCGGAGAAGCCTCGCACTCCATCACGGAGACCGTGGTGGAGGCGGAGTGGGGGTGGGGGTGGGGGGGGGGGGGGGGGGGGGGGGGGGTACTTGAGAGGCCGCGAGCCTCCGGTCCCTTTACAGTCTGCAAACCGCACAAACGCAGCGACGGCTGCAGGAGCCTCCTGCTGCTGCTCCTGCTGCTGCTCCCAGGGAGAACCACGGCTGCAGGAGCTTCCTCCTCCTCCCAGGGAGAACCCAGCGCGGTACCAACCCCTCCTCCACCACTAAAAGTGCATTTCAGCTCCAGAACACGTCGAAACACTTCATTTCCTCCCGCTGCAGACGCTCGGCCGGACCGAGCGTAAAACACTGGGAGAACTGGCAGGCTGCAGGCAGCCCCGAGTGATGAACGGCGCTGATAAAGAGGAAAAAAAGATGGTTTCCTGCGTCATCGGCGCTCCAGATTAGATTTCATAACCATTCCACAGCACTTGGCAGGCGACTTCAAGCAGCTTTTCACTCGCTGTGATTGACTGAAACTTTTTAGAAAGTTATTAGGACTGAATAATGTGGAAGCAGCTCGCCACAGCCTGAAAACAAACCCTGTCCTCGCAGTCTGCCGTCCGTACATGACAAACTAATGACACATGAGGTCTGAGTGTAAACGACAGTGTGCGTGCGTGTGTGTGCGTGTGTGTGTGTGTGTGTGTGTGTGTGTGTGTGTGTGTGTGTGTGTGTGTGTGTGTGTGTGAGAGAGAGAGTGGTTCTGGAAATCGTGTTCCTGACGGTGTGCAGTCGGCCGGGTCGGCGCTGCGTTTGGCAGCAGCCTGTAAGGATGACAAACGAGAACCTGAGCGCCAGAATAAGAGCCGACGGCCATGTTTGAACGCTGCACGGGTTCTGAGAGGAGACAGGATCCAAAGGAACCAGGATCCAGAGGATCCAGGATCCAGATGCTTCTCATCACCGGTGCTGTCGATGCTTTCTCTCAAACAATCCCTTTGTTTGTCGTTTGTGTTTGCAAATCCTAAAAGAACTCAGATTATATTTTATTTTTTGACTATTAATGCAGATTAAAAGAGGCATTATCTAGGCTGGTACGCTCAGAGTATTAGCTATTCCACTTTATCTGGCAATATTGTTGATTATTTCCTCTAATAATGAGGCCAGAGCTGCCGGAACAATAAACACTGAGAAACGAGGCGAGCTGGAACTCAGCATTAGCAGCAATCTTGTCAAGTAATTACAGGATTACTTATCAAACCCAAAGAACAACGTGACAGTCTGCTTCACTTTGTGTGTGTGTGTGTGTGTGTGTGTGTGTGTGTGTGTGTGTGTGTGTGTGTGTGTGTGTGTGTGTGTGCAATCAAGGCAAACCCCGCCCCCTCCATCAATTTCAGCCAATCGCAGCGCGCAGACGGTGGCACACTGACATAATTGCTGCACAGCAAAAACAAGACCCAACTTTCAGGTTCTGGGTACCGTGACGAGGCTCCGCGGCGGAACCGGGACCGGCGGCCCAGGCCGGTCCCGGTACCGGACCCGGGCTCGCTCCGGCCGCGGCCGGTAACGCGCTTTGTAAACAGGAGCGGCGGGACGGGAGCCGGGGAAGCCTCTCCGGGTCTCGGCACCGTCACGAGCCCACGCTGGGTGCACGGACCTCGGCCCCGTGCACACGCCGATGCGGGCTCGTGCTCCGCCGTGGTGGGAATGCACGAACAAAGGCGTGATGTTTCCATTGTGCCGGCGCAAAAGAAAGGAAAAAAAGGAAAAGGGAAAAACGCGCAGCGGTGCGAGAGCTGCAGTCTCCCCGCAAGCTCGGCTCGGCTCGGCTCTCCGGACACCGACACACACACACACACACACACACACGCAGCGTGCACGCTCGTTTGCATCCTCCGCGACACTAAAGCGAGCCGGTCCGCACAATGACAGCGACACCGGGGAGCGCGCGGCTCCGCCGGAGAAACAGCGCGACAGGCGGCGCGCGGCGCCCGGAGCGCGGCACCTACCTCCGGGGGCTGAACAGGTCGTCCATTTCTGACATCGAGCCGCGGGGTCGCGCGCTTGACACGGTGCGTGAGGCGGCTCGGCGCCGTTCAAACTCTCCCTCTCACACCTTTCTGGAGGTGCTCGGCTCAAAATGGAGAAGCACGCATCCGCTCCGGAGAGGTGCGCACTGAGCTTGTGCTGTGACCTCAGCAGGCACGTACAGCGTCGCGAGCGGGGCTCGCGCCTCCACAGACGAGACTGAGCATGTGCTGCGACCTCACACACACACACAGACACACACACACACACACACACGAGTACAGGCAGACAGACACACACTCACTCACACACACACACACACACAGGATACAGACTTCATCTCCCCTCGTATATCTGCGCCATAATAAACAGGAGCGAAATTGCAATGCTGCTGCAGACATGACGCTCAGAATACCAAACAGAGGAGGGGGAGGAGGGGGAGGGGGGGGGGGGGGGGGGAGGGGGGCTGAGTGGGACCCCCGAGACAGGGGGTTCCCTACTGGCAGCCCACAGTGCCGATCAGAAGGACTGCTGTCAGAGCAACACGTGAGCTTTTTTTTCCCAAACAGCATCACAGCAGAGAGGAGTGGCCTCACTGTAACCCAGCAGGTCAGAGGTCACTCCATCTGCTTCATCCAAAGCATCCAGCTCACCCGACATGATTCAGAGATACTAGCTAGACTAGAAACTGCAACTACATTCAATCCAGAGCTTTAAAGGCACTTGTAAAGAGGAAAACACCAACAATTTCACTGAGAAAGCATATGACACTGTGAAATATGATCCTTGCAGTCTTAATAACAATCTTCCACCACCTCAGTTTCATCCTGACTGACCCGGCCGACGCTGCGGCTCACTCCGGCCCAGCGCCGGCCGGACCCAGGGCGGGAAATCCATCACTTCCCGTCATATTCCCGCCCGCGTTTCACCTGCTGCGGCGCGTCAAAACGCTCCCGGGGAACTCCTCATCAGCTCCCCGTTCGGAGGCGAGGATGTGTATTTAAAAGCTGACGTGTCGTTTGACAAACAATGCCCGGACGATTAAGAGGCGGCGGGGGGCTTTCAGAGGCTGTAATTACCCCACATTAGGACTGTTCTCCGCACTCAGATAACGCTGTCAGCAGTAATGAGCAGACGGCTTCCTTACAGAGCAGCGCTGGAAATACAGCCCGGGTGGAATAAATGACTCTTTTTAAAAGAAATGTGCACATTGTATGACTGGAGCTGCTATATGACACTGAAGGAATAAAAACAACAAAGAAATTATCTGCATAGTGGGCCGGTTCTATTAAATCCTCACAAAAAGTACACGATAAAAGAAATATGAATATCACATTATGGCATGAAAAATCACCCGACGGCAAAGCAACTGGAAGCATCTGCTGAATCGTTCCAATTACTTTCAGCAAACATGACATGTTTTAGTTTGAATATTTGAGGGTTTTAAACCAGAGGTGTCAAACTTCAGGGGCCAAAAACAGCCTAATTTCATCTGGAGAGGGGCAAATAGCGGCAGACTCGAACTTTCAACCTTTTCTTTGTTGTGACGCAGAGTAAACATGATGAAAGTGTCGATACTTTCACAATACTATCATCTCAACAAGAAGCCGTTTGTGACGAAAACATTTGACGTTAAATATTATATTTATTGATACTTTCTGGCGCAAAATAGAGTGAAATGTCTGCATGTTTTTACACACTCACCCTCTCAGCTCAGGTCTCAGTGTGGCTTTGCGTGTACTTTTTAATTTTGTTTTAAAAAAAAAAACTGAATGCTGCTTGATGGTTTGTTTGGCCGAACTGGAGCCTCTTGCGCAGCTGCTTTTGGCCCACGGGCTTTATGTTTGACACCTCTGCTATAGACTACTGGGGAGGAAGATGTCTGAAATGGTGGAGGGTGTGTTTACTCCTGTTGGGGACAGCTTGGACGGCGTCTCCTCACCTGGTCTCTGGATTATATCCCAGGATGTAGAAAAAGGAGTCGATGCGGGCTTTGAACTCCCTGGCAGCAAAAATGTCGGAGAAATGGGAAATGTTGCATTTCCCCCTGCAGGAGAGAAGACAGGCTTTATTAGAACAAAAAAAAAAAAAAACAAACATGGCACATGTCAGAGCGAGCGGCTGGCAGCAGCGGAGCAGCTTTAATGAGGCGCTGCCTGGAGGTGGATTCACTGGGGGAGACGAACGCAGCGCAGCGCCAGGGACCTGGTGCCTGTCGCTGCTGAGAGACGTGGAGCCGGGCCCGCCGCCGCCGCCGCCGTAAACACCGGCGTGGCCTGGCGAACGGCGACTCGACCCGCCCTGTTCGCCCCTCGGCTCTCGCTCCCTGACCACATCTTGAGACCATTTCCTGTTTGCAGCACCCTGCTGTCTGGCTCTGTGGAAACGAGAGCGCCGGGAGGAACGGTATCTTCCTCCCCGGATAAGATTAAAGGGTGCCGAGGAGAGCCGTCTTCAGAGGGCTGCGGCGTTACGGCATCCCGCTGGAATTCCCTCCCGTTTATCTAAAGCCTGCAGAATGAAGCCGAATCAAAGCGGGCTCTGTGTCGGGAGAAGTCGCAGCTAATTTTCCCTGAAATCGGCGGTCTGTGGAGGACGTGGCTCTGCTGCTCACACATGGTTCTGCTTAGAGGGGAGGAGGGGAGGTCAGCCCACAAACCGGGGAAGAGAAAGAACCAACACGGAGGGAAATGAGGCAGGCTGCACTGTGTGTGTGTGTGTGTGTGTGTGTGAGTGTGTGTCACAGGGCCATTTAAATCAGTGCTGTGACAGTCTCATCTGGAGCTTCGCAGTAAAACCCAAACTCTGTATCTGGTCTGATACTGATCCCTCGTAAAAGCTCCCTGATTCACCCCAGTGAGCGTTACGTAACGGCGTCCATCACAAACTTCAGCAGCAGGAACAGAAGAGAGCCACGTCCAAAACGTTAACTGGTGCAGCCCGAATTTCAATGCTGCATCAGCATCAGATTTTAGCGTTGTTCATGCAGGAAGAGCTGACAAATCTACAGGAATGATGTATTCTCATAAAAACATCAGGATAATACAGTAAACATATCTCTCAGCTGCCAGCTGCTGCTTTATATGTTTATTAAACCTCTATAGGAAACATTTCATCTTCAGAGAGCAAAGACAGTGTTACCGACAATCCTGTGTTTCTTATATTTAATCAATTTACTAAAGATCCTACATATTTTATCATTTTTAGCTTGATTATCATCACAATGCCTAAAGTACACGCACACTTTACAAATGTATCATACTAAGAGCAATTTTAAATCATATTCTTCAATCACGCTTCATTTTTTCCCCCAGTTTCCTTAAACTCTCCTGGTACCTTTGAAATAAACGGCACTTTTTTCACATGAACAACATTAACAGATGTCTCACTCTGACCAATATTTCCAAATTTAAATCACAGGAGAACGCAGCATTAATTACAGTGATGAAAAAAAGCAGTAAATTTAGACTTTTCATGGCTACATCAATAAAAATGTTTCCAGTGACGAGTGACTGCGAGTAAAATGTGTGTGTGTGTGTGTGTGTGTGTGTGTGTGTGTGTGTGTGTGTGTGTGTGTGTGTGTACCTGAGAGCAGCAGCATGGTAAGTGTCCACGTAGTCGGAGATGAAGAGCTCTCGACTCCGGACCACCGGGTCTGTGATGACCAGGTCCCGGCCCGAGTCTGTGGGACAGAAAACACACGTGTGATCAATAAATACCCAACTCTCAACAGGCCGAGGGGGAGGAGTCGCGGCAGCATCTCAAATATTTACAATATCACTATGAAGTTGAACGTTTAGTCGGTTATTTTTAGACTCAAAAATAAGAAAATAATCTAATCCCAACAAATCTGACAATACTCAGAGGTGGGATTCTGCAGCTTTGGTTTTAAGACCTTAGTGCTGTCAAATGTGTGTAACAACTAAAGTAATGAGAACTTGTGATCAGCTCCACATTTACTATGCAATTGTTTGGTCCTGCAGGGGTTGAGCTGGAGCCGGGACTCATCTCTGACAAACGGCCCGAGCCGTGGCTTTGCCATGTCTATTCTCATAATCCCGACTCCCTGCTGACAAATGTCCGACAGCGTCCATGAGAACGGTGGAGAGGCTCGTCACCTCGGTGGATCGCAGCAGGTCGGTTCTCCTGTGATCTCCTGTTTCAGGGCCGTTTTTAGACACTTTATATTTAGAGTGGTTTGTATTGGACGAGGCGACGTGAGAAAAGCTCAGTCACTCGGGGAACGCTGGCTAACGGGAGCTGCTAAATGCTAATGGGACGTGACAACAGGTGTGTGTCTGTGTGTGTGTGTGGTTTCAGATCAAAACACTGCATCGTTTTCAGCGTCTCTTCCACTTCTGCGTTTTCACTTTAACTGTGAATGTAGACTGAAAATGTTCAGTTTTGTTCTCATGTGCTTGTTTTTTTAAAAAACCGGCGGCGGATTGAAGAAGGAGCCTCCCTGTTAACCGAGCTCAATGTGAGCATATGGAGAGCTAAACAGGTTGCTGCTAACTGGCAGTTCCAGATAATGACTTTCAGGAATTAATGTAGAGTGGAGTCATTCAGAGGAGGAACGCACCAGAGTAACTAATGTGCAAGGCAGGATGTTTCCCCGCCTTTCAAGACGATTAATACAGAATGGAGAAAATATCACTGAATAGTCAGCAGTTCAAACATTTACTAGATCAGTGCAGTTAATATTATTTAGTTAGAAAGAGGGTTTTCTGCTTGAAATTAATATTATTTTTTTAATTCTAAAGTCAAATCTGTTTCCAGGTCAGCTTTCCTCCCTCGCTCGCTCGCTCGTCCTTCCAGTCAAGGCGATCTGACTCCTCAGCTGCCGAGACGTCCTGACAGCGTGTTCCTGTAGATGTGTATGTGTCAGGGTGTGATGACGGCGTGGGCAGCGTATGTGTGTTAGTGTGTGTTTGAGGGTCACATGACACAGCGGGTTATTAACACTCCACAGCGCTGCTGTCTGGCCTGAAGGAGTGTTACCCGGGGAACGGCACGGAGCCGCCGGATTGGCTCGGCTCGCCCGGGACGCCGTCTTCTGCCTTTTTTTTTTTTTTGTTTGAAATGCAATTCACAGCTCGGCTCACACATCACCGAGGCAGGTGTGTGTGTGTGTGTATGATGTCCGTGCAGGCGTCTTCTTCTCACCGTTCTCATTGTTGCGGTCCTGGACCAGGTGCTGGTAGACGGAGTCAGGCACCTCTGACTGGCGGTAGTACCATTTCACATTCATCAGCAGATGGTCCCGTTTACTCTGTAACACAGAGACACACAGAGCCAGTGTGAACAAACACACAAACGCACACTAGAATAAACAGACATCATTTTGTTTGATTACGACGTCACAAACTGGCCTCTTGGCAGCGAGCGGCGCTGTGCAGATGCACTGTTTATGACTCACGCTGGCGGATGCCAGGAAGCATGCAGAGCGACCAAGTCAATTAAAAAGGGATTGTCGAGCATTTAGAGCTTTAATAAAGTAAACAGTGGGATGGCTGCTGCTGCTGCTGCTGCTGGAGGGGGAAGGACGGGGAAGGAGGAGGAGGAATCTGCAAATCAATCTCCTGCTTTTAGTTTCTCTTCAATTAATCACAACACTCAAATGAGCTGCTCCATATTTAACGAGCTGCTCTAAAGGTTATACACGCACAGGTACAGTAACCCTGCCTCACTGAGGACAGGGACAAGTGCTGCCACCTACTGGAGTTTTACAGGAGTGCAACGACAGGAGAGGGTTGTAATCGCTGCAGTGGCCAGCAGGTGGCAGCACTGAGTCGAGAACAGAATCCAGGGAGAGGAGGAGAGGGAAGGGAGGGAGAAGAAAAGGGAGGGGAGGGAGAAAAATGGTTGAAACCGAGGCCAGCGCTGAGGTGAGGGATGGAAAAGGGCAAAATACTGTTTTCATTTCACGTTGTAAAATATTTATTGCGCCTTCAAATAAGCCCAACTGCCCGTCGCAGCGTTTTGAGTGAACATTACAGCTACTGCCGGCCTGCGATGGCGTCTTATCGGCCATCTTTAGTAGGGGCTCGGCCGTGGTGAGAGGAACTAACGGGGGGGGGGGGGGGGGGGGGGGGGGGGGGGGGGGCAACACCTGCAGCCCCGCCGACACCGACACCGGCACCGGACCACAGGAAAGACACGCATATGGAACAGAACGGGAAGGGGAAAAGAGACAGAGTAATGCAAGACAGACAGCCTGACATCCGCCCTGTGTGTGTGTGTGTGTGTGTGTGTGTGTGTGTGTGTGTGTGTGTGTGTGTGTGTGTGTGTGTAGGAACATGAGGTCAGAGTAAAGATATTTAAAGCCTTTAGAGTACATTGTTCTGTTATGTCACTGGGGAGGAGACTGAGCACACGCAGCCAAGCAAATCACAGCCTCCCTGAAACCTCCACTGCTCGCCCCCCCCCTCCCTCTCCACTCCTCCACTCTCTCATTTTTCCTTCCCCTTTCTCCAACCTTTAGAAGAGGGGGATGAGGAACAAGTGAGTAAGTGAGGCTGGACGTGTTAAAAGGCGGCTGGCGCGCATGCCGCATCACGCAACCGCACTTTTATTGTGATTCGATGGAGATCTGCACGGCGTACAGTGTGTGTGTGTGTGTGTGTGTGTGTGGATGACGTCATGTCCCCCCACCCATCCTAACCTCCGGTCCACACCAACAGACCGCCGTTATCTGGAGCTTGTGCATAATTAATACGTTAAGGAGACGGCGAGCGCCGGCGGTCTGCTACCTCAACGTTCCATTTTCTGCTCCTGAAACCACAAAATCCGAGGGATCTCGGAGAGCGAGACGCAAACTGCACAAGATTCACACCTCCTTCATTAGGCTGCGTTAGCTCCAGCCGAGCAGAGCGCGGACCAAATGTTACTTCCACTATCATCAGTATCCCGGCCGTTTACGAGTGGCTGCTGCTCGCCGCGGCAGACTGGCGCTCTGAAGCTCACAGCGGCGTTAAAGCCTCTCAGGCAAACGAGGGAGAGGAGAAAAAAAAAACGGAGGGAGCAACATATGGAGCACGTAGTGGGAGTGGAGCACAGCTTTCAATTATCGCAATTCTATAAACACGCGGGGTGGAGGGAATGAGTAGATAACGTGAGGAGAAAATGAAGGCGGATGATGGACAGCCCGGACTCGCCACGCCGCCGACGGCCGGCGGTATTGTCTGCTCCGAGCCCGCCGCGGAAAATGACAGAGAGAACATATAAGAACCACAATGCTGAATTGATTAGAGACATTCCTCGGAGCCTGGAGAGAGTGGAGCCGAGCCGAGCCGAGCACAATGTCAGCCATCTTTGTCTGTCCTGCCAGAGGCTAAACATGGCCCTGCCCTCCCTCCTCCTGGGCCCGAAACCCTGGGAATACCGCTCGCCGCAGAGAGGCCAGCAGACTGACTCACCCACTGCCCAGACCGGCAGGGGAAAGAGAAAGTGTAAAAAGGAGGAACAATGCAGTTGGATTAAGGTGGGGAGGAGGGGAGGAGGGGGGGGGGTAAAGAAAGTCCGTCTCATTTCCTCAGACTTAAAATTACAACTATCCTCCTCCTGCTTTCCAGAAAACCCCCCCCCGGGGGAAGAAGGCTGCCCCTTTATTCACTGAGGTGATATAAATCTGAGAGTCATGCTTTGGGGCTGAACACAATAGCTCCCCCTCCGCCCCCTCCCTGCCGGCTCAGCCCGGCCTGTGGCATTCTTCAACAAGCTCATCATATGGGGGTGGGGGGGCTGCTGCTTCCCAAAAGGTTATGTACTGTTGGAACCATTACAAGACTTTAAAGGTGCACTTGCTTGTTGAATAAATATAAAAATGCATCGCCATTCTTACGGGCACAGAGCGGCGTGCTGAGCGCCGGCTCTGAAAGCCGGCGAAACAAGGCGGGCATTGTGGGAGTCAGTTAATTCTCCCTCTGACGAGCTAAAGGTGGCCGGCCCCTTGGGTCCATAATGGCTGTGCAGCGCTCTTTGTGCTGCTGCATGTGTGTGCAGTCAACTCTGCAGCCGGGGCCTCTGTGCACCGCCACAGAGCGACAAAGAGGGGGGGGGGGTACGGAGGGCAGGCGTTTTACAGCCAGGGAGAAGAAAACAGGGCTTTAAATGTGAAAAGAAACCAGCTTTGTTGTTTTGAGAAAGAAATCTGTGAAGGTAATCGCTCGCGGAGGCTGAATTAATTAATTTTTTTTTGGCTTTTAAGTGCGAGGAAATCAATGCGAGAGCCGATTGAAATCAGAAAGCCAAGTGTTTCTACAGTGTGTCTCCATACTGGCATTTACAATACGGTCAGTGCCTTACAGCCTGTTACAACCTGTAACCCCCAAACCTAATGCCCCGTTCCTCCCCCTCCCCTCCTCCCCTCCTCGCATGGTAACACTAGAGCTCTGCTTTAAACAATACCAGATCCTCCTGCTCCCACCCGACAGCCCCCCCGGTGCACCTCGTTAACAGGAAACCTCTGTTTATTTTCTCTGCTTCTCAAACACTCTCCTCTTCCTCTGCCAACTCCGTAAGTGACCCTCTCCCTCCTCCTCCTCCTCCTCCTCCTGCTGCCGCTGCTCCTTTGCTCACTGGTGACAACAGCAGCCAGGATCTATGACTTCCTTCAGCACACGCAGGGAGGAAAGACAGATCCGCGACACAAAGGAGACGGCGGCGGCGGAGGAGGTCAAATGGGAAAGGCATCGGCCGGGAGCGCCGGGCACTTCAGCTCCAACAGCTGAGTTAGGTAATGCCCGAGGGGCCGGGCAGGTTCTGGGGTTGGTAGTTCGAGGTTGTCAGTGGTGTGACATTGACACGGAGGCTCCGAACGGAAGCGCGGAGGGGGGGGGGGGACGGTGGGAGGGCTCGTCGAGCCCGTCGCACAGGGAGAGTAAGCACCAAGCAAAGAACAAAAGGCTGATTGTGGCATTTGGAGGCAGAGATGAGATCTGGGAGGACTAATCTGCTGCTCCGACATGATAAGATTAGAGGAGGAAGGCAGGAAGAGCTGGCTGGGAAGATCACACACACTCACACTCACACAAACACACACACACACACACACACAGAAAGATGATGGATCTGATTGGAAGGGTTTTCCACTCTGCTCTCTCTCTCTTTGCAGTCCTCTCTCATTCACTCCCTGACTTTCTCACTCTTAGACAGAGAGATATGCCAGCACACCAGCACCCAATAAGCACTTCCATCTGGACGACAGAACACACACATACACATACACACACACACACTCAAAAAACGAAGTGTGAACACACTGGCGAGGTACAAGAGATCTGCTGTGCTCATGCAATCTTGGACATCTCAGTGACTGACAAAGGGGGTTGTTAAAAAGAAATGCCAGAATGCTGTGTGAAAACACACGCGCGCACGCACGCACGCACACACACACACAGACACACACACAAATAACAGGCTTTCAGCATAAGCACCACTATTCCTCTGGCGGCCAGCAGTGCAGCGGGGACTGTGTGTCAGAGGCGGGAGAAAGCCCCTCCACATCTCCACATCAGACTGTCAGAGCGAGCGGGTTCCTCTCCTCGCACGCCGAGCACTCGGACACTTTGCAGGAAGGCTCTTGGCGTCGAGCCTCCTCTTCTCGGCGCACGTATCATAACACTAAGCAAATGCTGATTACGGTGTTTGTGAGGAGCGAGTGTGCAACGGTGCGTCCCTGCCTGGCAACAGGAGCTGATGGAGAGAGAGTGTGGGGGAGGCGGAGGCGGGGAGGGGAGTCCCAGCTGTGGTGGCGGTGCTGGCAGGACCTCTGCGCCGTGCTGACACAGGGGTGTCTCTCTCGCTGCCTCGCTTTGGCTTGACCTGTTTGGATATTAAATCGGCGCCTCTGCTTTGAACACACTGGGCCCATCTGTCAGCCCGGCTCCATATTGGATTGGATGAGCATTAGCCCATTCAAAGTGGGCAGATTTGCTGTTCGTTTCTTTGTGCGTCTGTGTGTGTGTGTATGTGTGTGTGTGTGTGGCTTTGAACCGGAGCACCCATGCCTGCCCTTAATTCAAACCCCCTGTAATGCAGATGTGCACAAATCACTGGGTGGCAGAGTCACACGTCGTACAGGAAGGCTGATGCACGGCGGCACGTCAGAGGACGCGAGCGGGTCCCCGTCATCCGGGCCAGAGAGCGAGGGAAGAGGAGAACAGTCGGGTCACGTGGAGCCTCACAGATGATACTAATTAGGACTTCAAGGCTGACGGCCACTACTGCAAACCACGGGCGCCGTTCACACACTGGAGAGTCGCAAGCGCCACACATGACTTCTCCAACGCAGCCGCCGCCAACTGAGCATCCCACTTCAGTCAAATGGTTCACACTCCTCACATCTAAGGTCCGATTCCAGCCCATATATATTAAAACGGTTTGTAAACAGTCAAAGTCGTAGTCAGCATGGCCGCCCGGCCTCGCGTTGGCTCTGCTGGTTGGTTTTGTGATGAAGCCACAGTCACATGCTCGCACAGAACAAAACGCTACAAACTATTTACTGCAGCCGTGGTGCGGATTTTCTCCAGTTTCCATGGAAACGGAGTTGGTGCGTTTTCCAAAAGTTGCGTTTTCAGTGGCTCTGAGCACCGTTGTCATGCAAACACACTCCCAAACCACAACATGACCTTGGTTTTATCGCCGGAAAACGCTGCCTTGTAAACACGGGAAATCGGGGTACTAATGTAAAGCAATTAGGATGGATAAGAAAAAAAATTCAGATTAAAAAAAAAAGTATTCGAATTCATCATGCACGATCATTTTGATGCAGCATGCTTTCACAACAACACATCTCCACCGGGTCGATCCGTTTCACCTCATTTCAAACTGCAACCTCCCGAAAAAACGCTTTTTAAGGCAGAAATAACAAAAGATGCATCACGTTGTCAACATTGCACTCCTCCTGCATCGACGAGGTCAGCGGGAACGCCAGCGCCGGCTGGCTCGCTCCATAAAGCGGCCAAGCTGTTGTCCAACTTAAATATTTGCCTTTGCCTCCAATGCTGCTCGCGCCGCGCGGCAGTTTCAGCCAAGAGATTTAAGAAGAGCTAAGTGACGGTGCAGAGAGCAGCGCTGCACGAGTCAAAGGGAAAGAGGACATAAAGAACACGCTCAGTAATGATCATCATTAACTGCACAACACAGACAAAGAGCCCAGAGGACCTGACAAATGGTGTTGGGCGATTTAAGCTAAATGCAAATACACAGACGGAGCGATCCCTGCAGCACTCGCAGGGTGTAGACGAGAACGGAGATCCAAGTGAGACTTCAAACGCAGGCTGCAGGAGGACAGATGGAGGCGGTTAGGAGAACTCATATCTGGGTGTTCAGATCATAATACTGACTTTATTTCCCAAGCTCTCCCTCTCAGCCAGACACACAGTTAAAGCCTGCCAGAAAACATTGTCATTCCTGCCTTCAGTCTTTCATTTAGCCGCTTCAAAGCCTTCTCGCTTTGATACCTGGCTTCCGGTGCGTGTTACTGTATTTGCCAGTCTGTGTGTGTGTGTGTGTGTAGCCAGGGATGTTCTCAAGAGAGCAGAGACTTGTCTGGTCTCAAGGTAATACCCATGAGTCAGGATTCAGAGTGAGACAAACAAGGGGAAGGAAAGAAAAAAAAATGTTGGAATGCTGACACGTTCTGGAAGAAGCAGACTTCCTTTGTGTTGCAGACCAGTCTTTAACCGGCCCGCTGTTTCTCTCCGCCTGTAATCCACGGTGCTGTTAGCTTTGCCTTGTTAGCATAGCCTGGTGAGGTAATGAGACGTCCTCCTGATGCTGACTGGACTACAGCTGTGGACGAACAGAGCAGGAACGCTCACAGAAAGGAAATGAATATCAAGCTGTGTGTGTGTGTGTGTTTATGTGTGTGTATGTGTGGATTTGTCATTTTGGACGTCTGCCCAGTCCACTAATCCAAACCCTGGGTGTGTGTGTCTCCTGAGCAGAGGGAAGGCTGAGATGGAGCTGTGGGCTGATTGAGTGCTGTAATGGAAGACAGGAAATGAGAAGGCTAGTTTAAGCCAATGCTAATCGATGCACCCCCCCCCCCTCCCCCATCCTGCTATTCACACACATGCACATGTTTAACTTTCCGTGCTAAAGTGCAGGTTAATGGAGTATGAGTGTGAAAGGGTGGAACGGGTTGTGTGTGCGCGCGCGCGCGCTGTGTGTCCGCTCAACAACACACTGGGGACTCACAAAGGTGTGTGCCACTTCAAATCCCGCGCTGTGAGGGAGAAAGGAACAGTGTCCCTGGGCTTATGCGAGTGTGTCAAGTCGAGTTAATGTAGGAGCAGCTGTCAGGTCGAACGGCAGAGTGTGTGAGTGTGTGTGTCAGAGAGAGTGATAAAGACACAGAATAACTTGGATGGCGTGTTTGCTTCAGAGAAGTTTAGCGTAAAAGACAAATGGTGCAGTTTTAATGTAGACCACTAGTGGGTGCTGTTTGTATTTGTATTGAAACCACACACACGCATGCGGAGAACAACATGCTGTTAACATTAGCAATGGGAGTGCACGGACATTTGTATTGTTCTGTCCATCTTCACAGGTCTTATGATTCGATTCGAATCCAATTATTTTGTCAACGACTCGATTCAATATCACCATGCATCACTCTGTTACTCCCCAATTTGTTTTCACTACTGCACTAGGCTTCTTCTTCCAATCATTAAAACAAGCAGTCAAGTTGATTTGTGAAAATCACAAACATGACAAGTGTTTTGTACCAGTAAAAAACTAAACTGGAACCGATACAGTGCAGTGCATTTAAAATCAAGAAACAGCCTTCCTGCATTATAAGCCATTGTTTTGTCAACACATCGCGATGCAATACATTCAACACCCCTGCCATGTACTGAGCATGTGCCTTATGACAATTTATTTTGGCCGTGGTGTGCAGTATGTTTTCAAAAAGTTGTTTTTTCAGTGGCAACAAAGGTTTTGCATTTTCACTTCAAAACGTTGCTCATATAAACTGGTTTCTTGATCGTGTCGCTCTTTGAGGTCAGCACGGACTGACAGTTGCAGCTCATGAGAATATTTATGATCCTTGTAATGCAACACAGCAGAGCTCATTTCTGCTAAAGAACACACAGCAGAGAGAGAGAGAGAGAGAGAGAGAGAGAGGTGTGGTGAAAGACAGCTGGAGGTTCATGCAAAACAAAGGAGGGATAATCTCAGGATCATGCAAACACGGGGTGTTAACGGTGAGCGTGAAACCCATCAGCGGCGAAGACCTCGCATCGCCACCAGCTCCACCGCTTGTGATTGTATTGTTTTATCTGTGGTCACCGCCTCACTCGATATCCATCTTTGCTGCAACCCCCCTCCGACTCCTCCCCGCTCCGTTTCCGTCTGAAGGTGACCTTGTCTGTCTGTCAGTCTGCGGTGATGACACCGGCCTTATCAGTGGTACATCATGTAAACGGTGTATCAGCCAGATGCCGCACATGCCGAGCAGTGGGTGGTCCGTCAGGCGTGCTTGCTTTGTACAATATGCAAATAATCGCATGCAAATTACCTGCCTGTGTGTGAGTGTGTGTGAGACAATATATCCGTGTAGATGCAAATGCGGCAGGCGAGATGCGTGTTAAGAGATTTAAAGGGGTTACGAGCCTTTCCAACACAAACACAGTTACAGCCCACAAAATTCAAAAAGGCTCCTCGTGGCAACTGGAGTCTGAATGCTGGGGAGGAATGTGATCATAACACATGTGTGAGCGCACACACACACACACACACACACGCACGTCCAGAGGCCAGAAGCGTTGAGCAGCCTCCTGCTGTGCTGCAACAAGAGATGTATTGTAGACAACACAGCTGCAATAACAAGACCGGCCCAGTGCTGGAAGGAGCCGTGCTGCAGGACGCTGCAGCCGCCATATTGTACCGCGATTACAGACGGGGGTTTCTGCACGGGCTGGAAAAATACACCTTAATGCACAGTAAATGCCTAATTCACTTGGAAATGAATTTATAGACACAGTGAGAGACTTATTCATAGGATTTCACTTCCTTCATTGAGTGGAGAGGCATTATAACAAGGCTGTTCTTTAAACAGTGAGGCTAAAAGATGGTTTTAAATAGAAAGGGCATCATTGTTCAGCGTCAGTCAGCTCCACAGACTCAATACTTCACACATTCCCTCATAAAACACAGAAAAACATCAACTTATTAATCCTGAACTGTTCAAAAATGATGATATTTGAATAAAAAAATAAATGTGCAGATTCATTTGAATGTGATTCTAATTAGATAGAAGTGATTGAAGTTGTGCGAATAAAAACACTGGATGTGAAAGACAGAAGAGAGAAAGGTGTAAGAACGTTTGAGTGATTCAAGTGAGACATTAACTGAGTGCACATGCTGAGAGTACAACTGCAAAAAAAAAAAAAAAAAAGGAGGAAAATTACACCTAAAGACATTTGTGTTCACACGCTGCCAGCTCTGAGGAGATGTTACACGTTCTCCATACAGTAATGATATATTTTGATGTGTCATTACATCCTTGAGTGGGAAAGGTGCTGGGAATTTAAAACATTTCGCCGGGCACTGTCGCAAGAGAACGAGGCCGCGGATCAATGGACAGCGACAGGAAATAAGAAACAGTGATTCTAGCAGCCCACGGTGCCGACTCCTCATACGCAGAACAATAAAACAGACGGGTAGGTAAACAACCGCTCTCTAATGCAGGACATGGAAGAAAAAAACAAATAACACTGGAGTCATGATGAGCTTAGTGTGTCAAACACACACACATGCACACACACAGAGCAGCCAACGAAAGAGAGCGAGCGAGACAAAGAGGCTGAACAACACACCAACATCCCCACTCTGCAACCCGGGCACATCAAAGCCTCCTCCGCCCATTTATCTGTGTGAGCCTGTAAATCAAAAAGCATACTCTGAACACACACGCAGCCGTAGCAGCAACGGCGGCGGCGGTGTGCAGAACCTGGTGGAGAAGGTAGAGGATTCTGCTGTAGACGAGGGAATTACTTGCCTCAGCTCTCTGTGTCGAGAGAGGAGAGGACGACTGTTTATCAGGAGGGAAGAGAGAGGACGGGGAAGGCTGCAGGCTGTGCCTGACGCGGCGCTTCCTCCTCGCTTCACTCCCACCCCTCTCTTTGCCCCCTGTCATCGTCGCTGAAAGGTGACACCGGCAAACATCTTTAGAAATGTCTGGAAGGTGTGTTGGATGAGAAGCCGGGTCAGTGCAATTAGTAGTAACAGCATGTTGGGGGGTGAGATACAGTACAGCGGGACCGGAAGAGAACAAACTACAAACACTCGCAGAAACACACAGAGAAGACAACAGGAATGCAAACACACACACACACTCAATGAGTGCATCCCGGTGTGACCATATGGTTTGATGGGGACTTCCTTCCACCACAGAGGAAGTGTCCGTTTACAGTGCGCAGTTCAGTTTTCCGCCATCGCATCCTGTCTCCCGGCTGTAAACGGCCATGCGGCGTGTAGCCGGCCGGGATCGGCTCGGCCCGGATCGTCACGCCCCTCCAGTGAAATCAAGCAGCTCACCACACCGTGCAATCAGCATCGGCATGAGATCCGGTCGAGCGCGCGCAACCTTCAAGGAGAGAGCGCTTCTCCCGGCGGCGTGAGCAGCTCTCTGTCCGTGTGGCTGACATCCACCTGTCCTTGGGTGGAGGCTGGTCAGGCTGCCTCTTTATAACTGAGCGGACGCAGCTAACAGATTGTGTGTGGAGCGATATGATAGGCCGATGATGGAGTGATCCCACGGACGTTGACGAGCAGTCGGCGTGATTACTGACGGCCCTCCTAAACGGCGGGCAGCGCCGTACGTGATCGCGACGCGGCCACGCCCCGCGCCGAGCCATCGCTCCCCGGCAGTGCTGGAACGGTAGCGGCAGAGAGGAGAATGCTAAATGTGCCACTTGGCGCGGTGATTGACACCGAGTCTCTTGTTTACCGGCGCCGTGGAGATTTGCATCTTTTTACCACAGCCCCCCCCCCCCCCCCCCCCCCCCCCCCCCCCTCTCATTTCTCTTCTTCTCCTGCGTGTCCTGTGCCTCGCTCACACAATCCTCCCCGTTTGTGGCGGCTCTGCATGAAGTGGATATTACCCCACCCTGCTGCTATGATATTGATCAGCCTCCTCCTTTCTCTCCCTCTATTCACAGCCCACTGCATTGATTCCACCTCTCCCTTTGAGCCCGCCAGCTAGGAGTGATTACACACGCTGCTCACATACAGCGATGCAAACACACACACACACACACACACACACACTAGAGCCTTTGCAGCCTTGCTTTACTTTAAAGGCTATAAAGCTTGGTGGCTGCTGCACCAGCTCAGTGAAAACAGGGCTTTATTTCATTCAAGGAAAGCCAATGACTACAAGCTTAGCGTGACGTATTACCATAATAAATATCGTTGTTATAGCATGTAAGCATAGCACATCAACCATCTGGCGTGGAACCGCCTGCTCTGTGGCTTTTATTTCTTCTCTCTCTCTTTTTTTGTTGTCAGGTTGGTGCTAAAGATGGCTGTGGTGAGGCTTGACAGGTGGGCTCCAGACACCTTGTGATGCTGTGCAGAAGCACACAGCGCTGATACGCTCTCCTTTTATGGGCCTGTGGCCGCTCTCAGGGGCCAAACACTTACGAGCCGAGTCAAAACAGTCGCCTGGGCGTGAGAGCAGCGCAGACCGACGAGCCAAAATCATCTGTGCACGGCTAAAGGAGTTTTTAAGGCTTCGGGTTTCACATTCACAAAGTGAGTGAGAACCGAGTCCGAGCATTGTCAAAAAAGTTCCACCTTGGAAGCCATTTTCAGAAATGTGCACCACCATTGCCGTGTTAACAAAACTCCAAAACGCATTTCCACTTTAAAAACATAATTCCATGAATGAAAAGCTCCGGTGGATCAGAGCGTTTCTACACCGAATCCCGCCGGCGGCGGCAGGAGCCGTTGCCTCATCAGTGCACAGCTGTACATTAATTAGTCAACCAACCCTCCTCCATTGAGCAGATAGCATCTCTGCTAACAATAGCGCATGGAGTGCGGGAGGTTTTTTTTTTGAAAAGGGGGGGGGGGGTCCTCGCTGTTGGGATAACAAGGGCAGTGTGGGCCGATGCAGCAAGCGCAGCCACTTATCTCCAAGTAACCTCTGTCTGGCAGCTGCAACAATCCAGCAGAGAGGCTCCAGCAACAGGCCAGAGATCCCACATATTATACACACCCTCGCTGCCACTTGGCATTTAAATGGCATTTTAGCATGGCAGCAAACAGTTTGCTCCTAATTATGGCGAGTTGCCGCCGTGTAATGAGTTGAGCTTCTCCAACAGCCAGACCGCTGAATCCGGCCTTTTTAAGGATTAAGGAAAATGTAGGTTTATCACACGTTAAACCCTCACAGGTTAGCACAGGCGAAAACAAAGATGAAGACAAAAGGGGGAAGAGAAAAGAACAGCCCAGCTGTGATCAATAGTAGTGATCAATAGTCTCCCTCTGTACCTTACATGATTTGATATAACCTTTTCCAGAATCGCAAAGTGACTTCAGATTAGGTTTCTCAAAATTAAACACTCAATTACCAAACTCAGAAGCGCTAAAGCAGAGCCTTGACAAATAAATAACATTATGTCTCATTATCTCTCAAAGCAGGCAGATCTAAAAATCCCACTAATGATCCGGTGAGGCGTCTTCAGAGATGATGTTTTGGGCCAAAAGTGACTCGGGGAGACAGTCAGCCATCTGTTAGCAGCAAGCTTCATCGGTTCCCTACAGGTCCTGTCACCAGTCTGCAGCCAGCGCGGCGTAAGCAGCAGCAACGAGGTGTGCGCTTTGTGGGAATGTGTGGTTCTCGGCTCAGCGGGGAGGAGAGGACGAGAGGTCACACCGAGACAGACGGGGGGTCTCAATCACCTCCATCACCCCCCCCCCTCCCCTCAACTTCACAACATCCACTCAGCCACCACTTCCATTACCCGGGCCCACATTAAATCTTTCCGTCTCGGCTGGTTGGAGGATAAGGAAGTCGGTCCTCTCTTGCTGGTGTGTGTGAACTCATCGAAGACGTGCTGCCATCAGATCGGCGCCGCATCCCAAAAAAATGCCCGGAGGCGCGAGATTCATCACAAGGCCCAGACAGCAGAGGAGAGCCGGGCGGGGGGAGGACGAGAGGAGTAATGTGGAGTGAGGTGAGGGATAGAAGACATGAAAAGGTGTCAATGATTGGATCTTATAAAGAGTTATTCAGCCACAAATGGAGAGAAGGCATTACAGCAAACTATAAAAGGGCTGTTAAACTCTACAATCCAAGGTTATCTTGCAGCGAAAGCTGCAGTGCTGGTCAAACTGAAACACGCTGCCAGATCCATCTGAATATATGTGTAAAAAAGTGTAGTGAAAATGATCTGATTCAATTAAGCTTCAGATCAAGTTGAAACATCATTTACACAACGTTTATGTCCACATGTAGACAGATTAACAGTTAGACAGAAGCGTCATTAGTATCATCAGCACTGTGAATGCTGAACAGACCCCCAAATAAGTAATCAATTTGCTCAATCTGTGAAACTGAAATCAACAGAATTCTCTTCATTAATCATCAGCCAGGCATGACGTGTAAACATATGATTAGCATTGCTAACGGTACTACCATATTATAGCGAGCTTCCCCACATGTGTGACCAGTGTTGTGTTTTTCCAGCATTCTGACTGGCTAGCAGGGTTTTATGCTTCTCGCCACACTGCCACCTACAGGTCTGGCAGGCTCACAACAGCTCTTAACCAGGCTTGTGTAAATTAAGATTTTTTTTTAAATACATGGCTGTGTGTAAACAAGAGGAGAGAAGAATCACGCAGGATGCCAGATAAAGCTTCCAATGCAGGGCAGAAGCTCGCCTTTACAACTGAAGGGCTGAAGAGAAGCCAATAGATAAAAGACGAGGGGGATTTGACAACAGAATAAAAAAAAAAAAAAAAAAAAGAGACTTATGGGAGGTCTGTATGTTTTTTTAATCATTTCATTAAGATAGTGCTTAGGCTAATTTAACAGTAGGCTTAATAACGCAGGCTCTCCCCTCTCTGCTCTGTACACAAGTGTTAACTGCCTGCTGGAACAAAGGCAGCTCTGTTCACAAACACAACACTGCCAAACTGTTAAGTACATTCCTATAAAGAGAGGAACAAAGAGCATTTGAGCGTGGCGGGAGGAGAAACGAATACAGCTACTGAGGGGATAGCACAGCTCGGCCCTTTGATGGCAGGAAATGTCTTTACCATCGCGGCCAGTGTTTACGCTGCCTCGCAGCATACTCTTTAAGATTGAGGCAACAATAAAATAAACCGGCAGAACCATGAAATCTCAGAAGAGATGATGCTTGGGAGAGATTACGGCTGAGAGGGAGAGAGAGGGGGGGCGCGCGGGGCATCGTTTGAGATATGTACTGACAAACAGCAGGCGGACGTGGTGCAGAATTGAGAGGTTTGGGCTGTGCAGAGTGTTTATGGTTACACGAGGCAGGAATAATGAAGTGTGTGATATTTTTGTGTGCGGATGCAAGTTGCCAAAAAAAAAAAAAGAAAAGAAGAAAGAAGGGAGGCACAAACACCTATCTGCAAGAATAAAATGTGGAGTGTGCGCGAGTGTGTGGCGAAGCGTCTCGGAGCCTTTCGCAGCTGTGGTTCCCTCGCCCCATGTGATCCATTGGCAGTGACAGACGGGAAAACACAATTTAGACTGGCTCCTCGGAGCACATGCAACAGCAGCCGCAGCAGGCGGAAACGTGACGCACTGCGTGGAAAACACACAGCCCGCTTCGGTCTGTCTGAAAACAAGACCGGTGGATGTTTGTCATTACATAAAATGTCCTGTCTGGCCTTCCTCACTCTGTGCCGGAGACTAGCACGGCTGGACTGTCTCAGTGTGGAGAAAGCTGAAGACCATCACGTCTTGCTGTTTAAGCAAGTGGAAGTGAGCTCAGGCGCAACGATTCCAGTCCAGGATTCAAATCGTGTCAAGAGTTGAAGGTATCCTTCCATCTCTGACTGGGAATTGTGTCTCTCGAGAATAGTGGTGCTTTCTCATTCAAATAATGCCAACAACATGCTAACTAAAAATGATTTATCTGAATGCACGAGCCTTCCAAGCACTGGTGTCCAATCAGGCAGGATCGGCTTCGCAGGAACAGAAGAGCGTTTGTTGCTATTGAAGAGTTCCTTAACAGAGCGATCTTCCTCTTTTCATGATCAAAGGCCGGGCATGTGCGAGCCAGTTGTGCTGCATTAGATCAACATGCGTTCAGAGGTGGAGATAAGAGGGGAGCTGCAGCACATGCAGAGAGCGTCGGAGGGCCGGTGGCGGCCTGCGCCGCTGCTGCGGGAGATGGCAGCCGCTGCTGATGTTGCTGTTCTTGTAAAGGCTGTGTGAGGTTCAAAGTGGAGACATTCCTCAGACCTCACAGCAATCCCAGAAATTTCCTCCCCTCATGTCTTCTTCTCCTCGCTCTCTTCCCTCCTTTCCTCCCTCGCTCTGCTCTCTCTGCTGGCAAGAGTTAATTTGCACCATGTGTTATTTAATGTAGGAACGGGGGGGAAAATAGGGCCCTGGTGGAGGCGTGTGAACCTGATACCACTGTAAATCTCCACTTCCCCAGCGTTACACCCTCTCGCGCCTCCTCCTCATCCTCCTCCCCTCCTGTTCTCTCTCATTCTTTTTTTTATTGGCATGTCACACATCGGACAAGCTGGAAATTACACCGAGCCGAGCTGAGAACCAGCGGTGAAACACGCCAGATTCCCATTTAAGCTGGGCGAGAGGGGAGAAGTTGAGATGTGGGAGCGGACCAGGAGGTGGCGGTAAAATTGGCTGTCCGTTTTCGAGCGGAGGCCAACCGTTGATGAAATGCGTTTAGCGTCTGGTTACTACGATCAGCGCCGGGTGGCCCTGAGGACACGAGACGTACCCGCTCTGAGTACGAATCATCATTCGACGACGACGGCTACCGTGGAACGCCATCGCGCCCCTGCAAAACACTGAACACTAGTCGACATCAAAGCGCCGTACAGCCTCTAATTTAGCGTGCAACCCCCTATGGAGGGGGAGACTGCTTTCATTTGGACAGGAAGACCTGGCTGGGTAATTAAATGGACCTCGTCATTATTCCCGTACGCAACAACCAGCCCTGGAAAGCAGCGCCGGCTCTACCTGCCTTTGTTGGAGGATGGCTACATTTGTTTTCATCACAAGACAGCGGTGTCTGTTTGCCCGCACGCTTTAAGATAAAGTGTAGTGCTCCAATTTACTTCAGATGTCAGTGAAGACATCAGAGAGGATACTTTCACTTCTGATGTGCAGGGGGGGAAAAAAAAAAAATAAAACAAAGAAGTGTCTGCTGAATATTTCAGCGCTTGGATTTCAGAGCGAGGCCCAAAAGTCATCAGTCACCGAGAAATGATGTGACAAATCTGCATGCGGCAACGTGTGAAAGATAGAGCCGGGCTGGAGGAAGTAAACTAATGAAACTCCAAAGCCGGGGAGGAGTGGACAAAAGGCTCCTTTGGCTGAATAATTTAGCAGTGGAGGGTCAAAGAGGTGGCTATTGATTGAGCTTTTAAAGAGCCTTATGAAAATGCTGAGGGCCGGCGGCTGAGCACCACCAACCCCCACTGTCCGGAGGCTGCACCCACTCCCCATCTGGGAAAGTAATCACCTCTCATAAAACACACACTCACACACACACACGCACACAAACCCCATTTTGATTTCAGTCTGTCTACTTCTCTCCCCTCCTGTCTTCTATCCTGGAGAAAGAGACGATCCTATTGGTGGAACAACTAGTTTCCATAGCAGCATTTAGCTAATGCACAGGGAGGGCAGTGAGGGTGAGAGAAAGAAGTGTTATCTGTCCAAAAAGATGAAAAGAGAGAGAGAGAGAGGGAGAGGGAGAGGAGAGAGGAGAGACGTGGAGCCATGGAGAGGATTTGTTTTATACCCACAAGGAGAGCTGAATGCAGCTTGCTCGACTCCCTGGGCCTGAAATGTGTGGTTATCGCAACCTTGCCATTTGTATTGCTTTATTTATTCATCACTGTGCTTCTGTGGACAATCAATCTAACCTGCCTCCCCAAAGAGACAAAGCTCTGTAGCTGTCTGAGAGTCTCTGTCTGATTTGAAAAATACACCAAGCATACAAAGCGACACCAGAGTAGCACAAGCTCTTGTCTGTCTTGCAGGGTTTTTTTTTTTTTTCTTTTTGTGTGTGTGTGTGTGTGTTTAACGACAGAAAGCGGCGGCCGCTGCAGCTAGCGACCCCGACGCCGCGGCTAAATGACCTAATGTTATTACAAAGAATGGCATTAATGGCTTCACCTCGGTGAAATTTCAAGTGTGCGGAGAGGGAGCAGGGGAAAGAGGGAGGGAGGGACTGGCGGGGAGCCTCGTACCTCACAGAGGGGCATTAATCAAAACGGCCATAATGGGTAAAGTCACCTGATACTGCCAAAGCAGCAGTAAAAATTCTTTGCTCCTGGGGTCTACTCACAGCCAACTGCAGGGGGAAGAAGGGAGGGGGCGATTTGTCAAATAAAGCCCGGTAATCTGAGCAGAATTTATTTGTCCAAATCGCGGGGTAAAAAAAACAGATTTCACTTATCCTGCTGCAGTCCACCCCAGTGAAGGATAGTGTCAGCAACTATTTCTGCTCTGTTTTCTTTTGTGGGCGAGTGACAATGAGCGGCCATTCAGCGCTCGGCGGCTGCTGCGCTGGGCTGCTATTGCTTTAAGGCTGCTGCTCAATGGGGAACATTACAGGCAGAATGCTTCAATCAAACAGCTTGCAGCGGGCTCGCCTGGCCGGCCATGTCTATAGACGGCGAGATGCCCTTGTCAAAGCTGCTTCCTCGCAGAGAGCGCCGAGACAAGCAGACACTTAAGACAGCCCCACACACACACACACACACACACACAATTGTGAAAGGCTGCACCTCCACATGCTCGCGCCTGTGAAATGTACCAGCTCGCTTACAGCAGCTGAGTGGACTGTGGAGTGAAAAGGGAGAGCTGAGCAGCACACACACGCACACACACACACACACACACACACACACACACACACAAAATTGTCCCTAATGACTGTAGCGCCCCACTCTCAAGAGATGGCAGCGGCTGCTGCTCTCCTCGATAAATATTAACAAGAAGTGCGACTGATGGCGGTGCTCACTGATCCATAATTGCATTTCAAAATGTTGGAGGGGGGGCGGGGTGGTCGCAGGGGGTGGGGGGGGGGGGTGGAGATAAAAGGAGGAAACTCAAGCCTTGGAGGCAGTGACAAGAGACAAGTGATGGCTGTCTAGTCAACCTCCTCGCACCACATCCATGGCTCAGCAGCAGCAGCAGGGAGGGAGGCTTCAGACACACACACACACACGCACACACACACACACACACACGGACACACACAAACAGGTTCATCCACTGTCTGAGGCTCTCACTTTCATCACAGGCCACTTTGACAATCGCAACTTTACATAAAATCTGAGGCGGGATCAGGGGATCGGCGGGGAGCGCCATTATGTACATTAATGATTTTATTTCAAAATATGCGCAGACAGGGAAGCTGCAAGCTAATTAGCTTGAGGATCTCATTGTTAAGCTAATTCTCAGCACTTTGGATTCCATTAGGGCTGTAGTCAAGGTCCGCGGCAAACTAATAACCGCTCATGTTAAGCATGCGTATTTATGCACATATATTTGCATCTTTATCCAAAAAAAAATTTTTTTTTTTTTTTTTTTTAATTATGGGCTTCAAATGGGTGGCATTTTCCAAAAGCAGCAGGATAAGCACTGGCTGAAACCATCAGGAAGCAGTCGTGGGAGATACAATTAGCATTTGGTGTGTGTGTGTGTGTGTGTGTGTGTGTGTGTGTGTGGTGGAGGTATACACATGCTGTTTACGTGACGGCGGTGCTGTTGCACATGGACGGCGCATATGTACCGTTTCCGCGCGCAGGTCTGAGCGTCGGAAACGATCAATAAATAATAGCTCGCGCATTATCTCAAAGAGAGGAGCGTTTCAAATGAGCGCCGCGGCTGGAAGTCTGGAACGCACTTGCAGCAGGGATAATTTCTCCGGCACTAAAAAAATTAGGGTGGTATTTTGTGCATCATTAAAATCTAACAGCACATTCGCCGGCCTGCTTTTTGGGCTGATTCACACAAACAATAGTTTCACACTGGGAAAATGCACAACACTATAAATAGCCGCTTTCCCTCATTATTGCTCATGCTATCTGCTAATTAAATGTTTTGGTTCTTCAATCAATTATTTCCACCAGTTTGAGGAAATAAACAATATCGTTTTGCAAACAGCAGACGAGAGCGAGTCAAATAGTTTTTAAATGTCGCTGAAACACTATATTACTGTGCTGTCTGGAGAACAGCCAAGCCTCTCAGATAGCAGAGATGCAGTTAACGGCAGACACAGACACAGCCGACACGAGTTCTGAAAGATGATTTGAGAAATGTATCTGAGTTATTTGGCAGGTCGGTTAGAAGAGAGCATCAATGTGTGGAGAGAAAAAAAAGAAGAAAAACAATAAAGAACCGTGATTATCTGAGTAAATGACAGGGAGAGCTGAACGGTGATAAAAGCTTGACCCTCACGGATTAGAGACGACGTGGAAATTCACACACACACTTTGATCAATAGGAGCTACGGCTCGGATGCAGGACACACATCCCATCAATTAGACTGACACGCATCAAGCGTCGGCCGTGTTTTCCTGGCGGCGCCGGGATCCTGGGCAAACACGGCGGCGTTGCCGCCGCCGCCGCCGCGCTGCCACTGGACAAACACGCGAGGATGTCGCGCAAATCTGCCGGTACACATCTGACGGCGGGAAAACACGGCACGCTCCGGCTCTGGGAGGATGTGGCCTCAACCCGCCGCCAAGCGAGGGGCACAAAATGAAAATCTGTGAATACGACACACACACACACACACACACACACACGCGCTGTGTACTGGTTACATGACAAAGAAAATCCTTCATCCTTTTTAAGCTGATCATCCCTGCTGCAACGTATGAGCCGGACTCCTGGCAGGATAATTGCATTGTACGTGGCATCTAATTAAATGTCCATAAGCAGGCAGATACAGGCGAGAGATGTGTGTTAGTGTGTGTGTGTGTGTGTGGGTGTGTGTTGGGCTCCTCAATCCCTTGTTCCCAGAGGGAGAAATGCTGCAATCACTCCATTAGAGAGGGAGAGGGAGGGAGGGAGACGGGGATGCTGGAGGGAGGGGGGGTGGGGGGGGGGGGGGGGGGGGGGCTGAGCTGACTCGGCCAATAACAGCAAATGAGGTTAGATACAAGCAGAGTGAGGGAGGTAGGAGGGTCAATGAGCGTCGAGGACATGGACACAATGACTTGAACATGGCTGGGAGGGGGAGGGGGAGGGGGGCTGGGGGGGGGGAGTGACAGCAGATAAAGAGGGGATGGGACGGAGGGGGAATGAAGTACAGAAACCGACAGAGGAGAGTGACAGAGTGAGAAGCAGAGACGGAGAAGACAGTCGGGTGTAAGGGAGGCAGGACGGATCAGTGGAGGCGGGGTCAACGGGCGCGTCTGGTTTACAGCCTCATGTCGGACCTGCGTGTGTGTGTGTGTGTGTGTGTGTGTGTGTGAAGCAGTGCAAACGGGAGATCAAAGCACGTGATTGAGATGCGAGTGGCTCGACTGGAATGTAAACGAGACGAGTAAACATGGCGTGTTCATAAACACACACACACACACACACACACACACACATTTATATATACATACAGGTCAAAACACACAGGTGTGCGTCTGGCGGCTTCGCTGCGTTTCTCTCATCAAATATAGATCGTAAACACATTACAAGGTCGTGGCACGGGGTGTAAACTGAAACCGGCCCGAGTGGGGAAACACACACACACACGGGACATTTACTGGCCTAACTAATCACACACCATCATCATCATCATCATCATCATCATCATCATCAGTCTTTAACACGACGAGACCACATAGCGTTTTCATGTGAAGCATTTTTCATCTCCGTCAATTACATCTGCTTCCTTCTTTAAGAATGATTGAGTCGGCGGTTAGATTCCCACAGTTTCCCGTGCGTTCGCCCCTCCGTTTCCTTTAAAATGGCCTCCTCCTGGTCATCGTCGTGTCTGGGCAGACATTTTAGGAGGAAGGTAGGAGGCTGAAATCTATACGGCTGGATCGATGTGTCAGAGAGGTTGCAGCGGGCACCGCAGCCGCCACTGTTGAGTAAACAAGAGGGGGAAAATGATTGTCCTCTGAGCCTAGAATGACCCCAATAATGCTGTAAAATGGATTTTTTTTTAAAACGTGTGTGTGCGTGCGCATGTGTTATTGCTGAATGACTGTTCGCTGAAACAACAAGGACGTACGGCCAACGAGCCGAGACTCCCGCTCGCTGAGGAGAGATGGAGAAGATGAGAGGAGACGGAGAGGCGAGCTTCAATCTTTGTTCTTCTCCACGCAGGAGAGATTGATGGCGGCATTCAGGATTTCTACACGCCGCTAATTGGATTCACAGGTCATTAGATAAAGTACACAAGTGAGACTGTTACAGCCTGAAGACCGAGGGAGGAGAGAGTGAGACGGGGAGGACGGCACAAAAAAGAAGAAGAAGAAGAAGAAGAAGAAGAAGAGGGGTGCAAGAGGGGCAATATTGATGAGGCTGTTCGGTTAAGGACCAATAAAATTTCCTCCCTCTCCGCTGCGCCGTTCCAGCGCTCGGAGGGGGGTCGATCGATAAGCGTGGGGGCAGGAGGGAGTAAAGAGAATGATGCCTGATGGTTCCCTCACAAAACGTCCCTCCTTTCTTTTTTTTGTTTTTTCATCGTGCAGCAAGTTGAGCTTGTGAGATTATACAAAAGAGCAGAATGACTGAACACGGACACACACACGCGCGCGCCTTTTTTTGTCGACTACACCGGCGTGAGCAATCAGCCATCATCCTCAAAGAGGATTTGGTCAGACTGCTAAACAGAGATTATGAGTTCTGAGTGAAAAACAGTTGTTACTAGAGAGGTTAACTACCGCGGCCGCTTCCCCCTCCCAGCACAGCCGCCTCTGTCTGAGGGGGGGGGAATCTTAATGGAGAGTCTTCATGGCGGTCCGCGCATGTGCCTGAGCCCATAAGAAGGACTTCCTGCCATCCTCAGCACTCTCTCACAGCAATCCGATTAAAGCCCCGCTGCTGCGGGCCGCCGGCTCGCCCGAAACCTCATCACCGAACCGCACACTCAACACGCACGGTTAGCGTCCTCACAAGGTTATTACAGTCGCTTTACAGGAGTGTGTTGTTTACCTTGCTTTAAAAAAAGAAAAAGGAAAAAAAAAACCCTCATGCTAATTCCAGACCAGCATCAAGCAGAGTTAGCAGCAGACGACGGCGGAGCGCAGGTGCAGCGAGCAACACGGGTTTGTTTCAGGTCAGTGAGAATCCGGCAGACGGGTTCTGTCTTCTCTGAGCGCTAATTATGAAGCAAACATGGATTGTTTTTAATAAGAGATCTGAGTGAGTTTCTGCGACATGACGGGAAGGAATTGGAAAACAAAAAAAAAAAAAAAAAAAAAAAACAAGAAGCGAGCTGCTCACGTTTTGGAGTTTCAGAAAGAAAAAGCCTTCCAGCATCTCGCATGCCGTCGAGGCATTCATTAGCTTTTGACCTTGTGGAGTTTTTCCAAGACCACCGAGGACACGGCTTCATCTTTCACCAGCATTTGGCATCTTCAATTCATTCCACTTTGTGATGTATTTATTCACCGATTTTAATGAACTGACATAAAACTCTATTAACCCTGAAGGAGACTGCTGTGGCAGGGATAATATTAGTTATATAAAAGCTACACGGAGCACAGAACATCACCAATAAATCAATTCTGGATTTAGTAGAAGTGGCTCTGCTTATGTCTTTTCAAACTTTTTAAACATTTCTTTTCACTACATATAAATCTAAAAACCAAAAACCAGGCTTCACATTTTTCCATACAGGCACTGTTGATGTGACGATGCTTCAAGTGGAAACTTTCAGAAAAGTTTTGTCTTAACGGCAGAGACAGAAAAAGTAGTTTTCATGTCTGGCCACCAGCAGGTACTGCTGGTTGTTGTTCTAATGAAACGGCACACACGCTGCAGAGAACACACTAGAAACTACAACGGGATCAACGCCATGGAAGTTTTCCACGATCGCTTGCAACAAGCGCAGAAGCCACAGCCTCTGGCAGCCGTCGGCCCGCCCTGGCCGGCCCTCTCCAGGTGGTCTTTGTTCTTCTGGAGACCACCGGTCTGACAGAAAGCAGGCGATCCTCCCCTCAGCAGACCGAAACACGGCTTTGTTTGGTCGCACAAACCCCATCAATCACACATTTCGCTGGTTTCAGCTCATTAAGTGGCGGTTACATTACTGCAAACTCGGACCTGGATGCGTTCCACTCTCGTTCCTGGCGGTTGGAAACTTGACAAAAGACCAATTAGAGACAATCACATCCTGTTGTGTAATCAATTTCAGGCCTCGCCGGCAGGTTTCTATTGGTGCGACTTTAACCTGAAAATCCTGGCGAGCAGGAGCAGCACTTGTTGAGGTGCGCTGACCTTCTGGACGCGACCCAACACGGACAGAGCCGGTGGCGTTAAAACACAGCCGTCCAAAAAGGGGGGAATCTCCGTCTGACCCGCAGTCAAAACCATCACGAAAACCATTAGGGTCAATTACAGTGGAGCTACGTCTCTCGCAACACTGCGCCGCTCTCTTTTCATCTGCATGAACAAAGACAAAGCTGTTGATGGTGAACTCGAAGGCAGCCAGCGCAGAGAATACAGTGGGAGAAAATCAATCCTGTGTATGTGTGTGTGCGTGTGTGTGTGATACACTTTCAGTGTCCTGTTGCCCAGAAAACAAGCGGCACCTCCGAGCCTGATGAATCAGCCCTTCTCGGTGGCAAATTAAAAACTAATTCCTTTCTTTATTCAGCAAAAGAGGCAATTTGGCCACATTAGGTTGTGAGGAAAATCAATTGGAAACTGGTGAAGGTCTCCTTCATTAAATCAATTAAGAGCATCGACAAACATCTATATTTCCATTACAAGCATTATTACACTGCCGCTGGATCACAGAGGTGGACGGTTATTCAAGGCCGAGTCTCAAAGGGGCTTTTATTTGTCCACACAACAAACTCCAGCTCAAGAAACCACTTAAACTCTCTCGTGAGAACCTCAGCTGGTCACATCTCAGCAGCGCCGACCATTCCACTGGACGTCTGGCTCCATTCACGCGACATCCGAAGTCACAACGCACCGTTTTCACGTTTCACTTTTACACAGCGGAGTTTTGGAAAAGCTGCTCATTTACACCACAACAGCAGAAACGCTGGGAAACGATGTCGGTGTTATGTGGGGCCACTAGTAGGCGCTGTTGGACTGAAACCACAGAGTGTAAGAGCAAGCGTGACACTCGGGAGGACTCGGGAACATTACAACCGACCAACAGGAAGTTAGAAAAAAACAATTACTCACCAGTTTGAAATCCTGAATGCTACAAATGAAGTAAGGAGTGTTGGGCCGCCGACTCTCAATGTACACACAATCTGCAAGAGAAAAGTGGGGGAGGGGAAAAAAAAGGTTTTAAAGAAGATGTTCACACAACTCGGAGCTTTCATGTTTCCAAGAAGCCAGGCTCAGTAATATTTTATTTTGTGTGCTGTTACCTCTGCAGAAAAGACATTTTTCTCCTTGAGTCAAATTCAATTGGAATGCGAGTAATAGGATTAAGGACTTTTGGAGCGCTACAAGGTTGCCTTTCCAAAGCAAACATTACGCCCTAGGGGAATTATGTTATTGTTCCACTCCATTTATACACCAGTGAGCAATGCTGGCTTTAACCTCATCCCACTCTGGAGCCATCACGGCAACGTGCTGCTACAAATGACGACGACACGTCGCGGCTGCGTGTCTCGTTAGCCTGAAATCCACTTTCTGTCCTCTCTCTTTCTCTCTCTCTCCAAATGCTGCTTAATTACATAACCCTGACAAGCATCAAAAGCCGTCGCCGGGCAGTGTGTGTGTGTGAGGAGGTGGCCCTGGCCGGCTGTGTTGTTAAATTGAATGTGACTGGTGGTATGGCCAGGTCGTGAACTCTCATCTCCTTAACAAAAACATTCACGCTGCAGAGGACAAAAAACACAGAGAAGAAAAGAAGGAAGGGGGGAGGAGGAGGGGGGGGGGGGGGAGGAGGAGGAGGACGTGGCTAATGGTTACCGCTAAGCCCGGCACGGCGCTTTCCAGAAACAGCCAGGTGTCAGAATTATTAAAGAAAGGGGAGATTTGAATTCACAAAAGTCAAATTAGCATAATAGTCACCTCTGCCTCTGAGCCGAAACACAAAGGCGAAGGTGCGATCAAACTGAGCCAGAAAAAAATAATGTTTATTTTGGTTCATAGAATATCCTGTAAAACAGAAGCTCCGACTTGCTCAACAGGCAGAGCAATCAAACGCCATTGACCTAATTGATCGAAAGGAGAAGAAGAAGAAGGAAAAAAAAAAAAAGATCACTCACGGAATGACCTTCTATTGAGACGGAAGCAGAATAACAAGCATCGTGTGTGTGTGTGTGTGTCTGTGTGAGTGTGTGTGTGTGTGTGCGCTGCTGCGGGGCGGCTGGCGCTACCACCGCCACGCACACACCGACGGTAAATAAGACAATATGGTACGGTTCTATTAGCCCGGATTCACACCGACAACAACACTGTCTCCACGCTGAGCAGCCGGGTGAACACACACACACACACACACACGTGCACACACACACAAAAGACGAGTGGGGAGGGGGGCTACCTTTTTATTCCTGATGACTGACACTGGCCATCATCTGTTATTTATTTGTTTGTGTCAACAGAGCTATCGATCTGGCTGAGCTTTATCTTACCGCTTCAGGGAGGGGGGGGGGGAGAAAAGAGAGAGAGGTGGCAAAGATATTAAATGGCTCTGACACCCGAGATACCATTTGTAGAGGGACTTGTGTGTACAAGTGCGCCTCTGACATCATGGGCTTTGTTTTTTTTTTTTAAGGCTGAGTGTGTGTGAGAGAGACAGAGAGTGTGTTTTTATGTGTAACCCCAGGGTGGGCTTGTTATCTGCTGTGGGCTGAATGAGCTGTTCTGGGGAAGAGGTGGGGGGGGGGGGGGGGGGGGGGTATTGTCCTGGCTGGGTCTGAGTGACGCATTATATCTCTCTCTCTCTCTCTCCCCTCCCCCCCTCCTCCCTCCTCTACACCGTCCCTGGAAGTCATTTACAAGATAACATGAATGAAAATATCCATCAGAGCTATTGTGTGATCTGTGTGAGTGTGTGTGTGTGTGTGTGTGTGTGTGTGTGTGTGTGTGTGTGAGAGAGAGAGAGGGGGGGGGCTGCAGAGAACAAAAGACACTAAACTGAATGAGATGACATGTTTTCGGAGGAGTCAAATGGGGGGAATTAGGGTTCAGTGTCCCCCCTCACCTCGGCGGAGGCCTGATCTGTGGGTTTCCACCTCTGAGCACATCGACTGGCGTTTGGAACAGACAGGCAGAGCGAGGGGTGGAGAGTGTGTGTAGGAGAGGGAGAGAGGGGGGAAAGGGGGGGGGGCAGGGATCTAGTTTAATCATTCACAGACAGCCAGCGAGTCTATTCTTCGAACGTCAAAAGCACATTTGGAATTCATCCTGGGCACTAAAAGTCTACTACCTCAAGGGCATTTCTGTGAAAGCGACTAGAACACGAATCTCAATGAATGTGAAAGTTAAATCCAAGTTAACACTTCAGACTCGGCTATGTGAACGGCGAAGGGGGCAGCGAGGGGTAAGTGTGTGTGTGTGTGTGTGTGTGTGTGTGTGTGTGTGTGTGTGTGTGTGTGTGCGTGTGTGTTGGGGGGTCTGCATGGCTTGTTAAACATTCCTGCCATTTTGTGCATTTGGAAGTGGGTCTCCTCACTGTGGTGAAGGAGTGGAAAGGGGCGGGACCGGGGGGGGTTTAAGGGTGGTGAGGGTTCATGTGGGGGGATGGGCAGGTTGTATTATTTTTTTTTTTTTTAAGACTGAAGTGTGTGTGTGTGTTGGCTGGATGGATGGCTCAGTGTGTGCTCCTCTCATATCTTCTCCTGACTCAGGTTCTTGCACCCCCCCCGCCCCCCCGCCCCCAGACAGAGTGCGGGAGTTCAATATTTCGACGAGAGGGAGATAATCATGAAGCTACTGAGAGCAGCTCCTCGGGCCGAGCACTCCACTGAAACCTGATACCCGCCGGTCATTGTTTCTCCCATTACACTGTCGCTGCCGAGCGCCGGCAAGCGAGGATTCGATGCCGTCACCTCGTGACACACAAACACACACACACACGCACAAACACACTCTTCTTCTTTTTTTTTTTTTTTCTTCAGCTGCAGTTCATTGTTCAGCCAGCCATTCTCTTATGGCTGCCAAGCATGTCTAATCTAAAACACACCTCACCTCAGCAAAAGAGCCATGTCCTACACTCTCTCTATCTAGCAAATAAAACGCTCTTTAATTTGCTGCAGCATTCCAGCGCGGAGGAGGAGGAGGAGGAGGAGGAGTTCTCCCATCATATCAGATTGGCTTTCTTTCACCCGCCAGTAACAATGGGGAAAGTCACATTGTGCACGCCGTGGTGTCTGCCAGTGTTTGGTAAACAGCGAAGGAGCTGCATGTTTTCGGGATGCAGGCTGGGTAATAGAAAGAGGAGCGTTTGGCGAAGCTGCGCTTTGAAGGTGGGATGAGTTAACCATGAAGCAGGGCGCGCCTGCATTGTTTAAAGTGGTGCAGAGCACACACACACACACACACACATACACACACACGCTCACACAAAGCTACACTACTCTGGAATCCAGTCATCCTAAAAATAAAGGCCTTGTTTACAAGCATCAAGTAGAAAAAAATGCAGTTTTTGCATTTTAGTTTCAGAAAAACTTTGCCTTTACGCAGCAAACGTTTTGAAAATGGAAGCGCTGAGAGTGATGCAGTTTGCCCAAAACGCAAAGAAACATTTACATGCCGACTCGAAAGCGCTGGTCAGACGGGGCCTTGAGTGGCAGCAGGTCTTGTGGAGGCCTGCGGGGCAGGACACCCGCTCGCTGCCCGTCACTTCCTGCTGGGGGTGGCGCTGACCGTCGGGCCGGCCCTGAAGCCACACTGTCACTTGATTCTTCCCCAGTTTTTTCCTTCCTCTCTCCTCTTCCTCCAGCCCAACAAGTCTCCATTCTTCTCCGAGCAGGAAAAGCAGTGGGAAATACCTGGCAAGCGATACCATCAGCTCTCCACAATAGGGCAGGCCTACAGCTGACTGAGCTCCTCGGGGAGAACAGAGGCTCTTTGACAACTCCCCCCCACCCCCTTCCTGCCCCTCTACCCCTCTCGGCCAGCCCACGCTTTCTCATTTAGCGGTCGGCAGGTGGTTGGATTTCACTAAAAAGCCCTTTTCCCAGTGTCTCCAGCGAGGGGAGAGACGGGAGAGCAGAGGGGGCTTTTTAAAAATAGATCTGTTCAGTTAGCGACAGTCTACAGATTCACGCCGCCACGTTCTGAGAGGAGATCACTCCAAAGACTCCTTCCTGCTGTTAGCCTGACTGGGACCACGAAAGTTAAGAGAGTGAAGGATGGGCGACACTAATGTGTCTTTTGTTTTGGCTGCTCTTGAATAGCTTCAACATTTACTGAATCACTATAAACTGCAACAAGAAAATGAAGGCACGGTGATGACCTTACAAAGGAAGCCAATCCTGAATCAGAGGTACTTAATACTTAACACTGATAAGCATGACATGTCCAGCATTCCAAATATTCATTCAGGAGCCACATAAAGTCCAATTTCATTTTAAGTGGGCCGTAACAGTAAGCTAGTGCCATCGTAACCATTAAATCTAAACTTTAAATTTTTTCCTTTGTTGTGGCACCAAGTATATGTGATGAAAATTTCTCTATCTTTACAAAAGATAAACAATTGCTATGAAAAATTAATCTCAACATAAAGCCAATTTTAATGAAACCTTTTGGTGCAAAATACAGTGAAATGTCTATAAACCGCCTCCTATAGCGTTACATTACGCATGTTTTTACAAACTCACCCTGACGCCAACGAGGTAGCAACCTGATAAACATCATGTGGTCCATGTGAATACTCCCTATATAATATTTTGCAGTTAATTTCAGGCCTAATTTGAATTAATCATCAAACTATCTTCAACATTCTTGGTCTTCAGTGTCACAACATCGATGTTAATTGTAATCAAGCACAATTTTAGCAATATAACAAAAGACGATGTATTTTTAGAAGGTTGGGGACCCTTTTCTGTCATACATTCAGATTTGAGAGAAAACTGTGAATGCTCCATGAGTCTAAACATACCCTGGTTTTGTCTTGATTTAACTAGTTTTTTTGAAAGATTCTATTTTTTTGGAATTCATCATCATTTTAATGATTGAAAAAAAAAAAAAATCACTGGACTTCAAAATTCCACCCTGCTACATCTGTCCAACACACAGAGTTGTTTAACATTTTTTCTCTTATACAAATACAATGTCAACATTAATAAGAATGTACTGCGTCACGAAAATGTGACTAAAATGTGTGAGCAGTGAGCACGCAGAACATGACAGGTTTGTGCAGCTGCCAAACAGTCGGTCCAAACTTTGGATGAAGGGGGAGGTCTGGTTATCCACTTGTGTGTGTGTGTGTGTGTGTGTGTGTGTGTGTGTGTGTGTGTGTGTCAGATACAGTGTCGCTGCACGGCTCGCTGTGTATGCAGATGACACATACAGTGACACACACAAACACCCTCCCCCAGGGTTCTGTGGCGGCTGCAGCAAGAAGCGCCAGCTGTCTACATCAACAACTCCCTCAACGCTCATACACACACACTCACACACACACGCTGGGTTTTTGTTTTGTTTTTTTTTTTGTTTTTTTTTTTAAGTCTAGCCTCCAATCTTTTTGTGCTTCACTCTGCCCTCACTACAGCGGATCCACGGCGTTCCGAGACGGCGTTGCTGAAATGAATGGATCCTCGGCGGCGGCGATGCGGTGGCAGGTGGTTTCCATTAGCACGCTCCATTTTAAAGCTCGGCGGACGGAGGGAGGGGAGCGAGCTGCAGAGTCCTGCTGCAGAGGAGCTCACTGTGATGGTGTGTGACTGTCAGAGATAGGAAGCGTGTCCATGACTGTTAAGAGTGTGTCTAGTGTATATATACGTGTGTGTGTGTGTGTGTGTGTGTGTGTGTGTGTGTGTGTGTGTGTTACAGTCCTTGACTGCTGGTTTCGTGTGGGTTCTGGTGGGTTTTTGTGTCTCCATGCTTCTAGGTGTCTGCTATTGATCCCCCATGGCAGTGTGTATAATCTCTGGAGAGAGGATCTATAATCTAGGCTGGGGGAGGCGGGGGAGTGCGAAGAACGGGCTCTGGAGGTGTCTGGCCGGGCCCGGGGAATTGGGGGAGAGCTCAGCCCACAGGGCACAGATCGATTCGGCATGTCTGCTCGCCCTTTGCATTGGACCGTTCACCCCATCAGCCGACCATACAAATGGACCAGGACACACTCCCCTGGCCAACAGTGAACACACACACACACACACACACACACACACACACACACAGACACACACAGACACACACAGACACACACAGACACGCTCCATCCAGCCCTCTTTAAACAGCAGCGAAGCCAGAGCTAGCTGCAGGCACACCTAGTGGCCGGCTGCACTTCCCCGTCTACCCTTCCCCATCAAATCGATGTGCGCTAAGCCGCCTGAACGCATCTTCGAGGGATAGAAAGGCTAAGCAGAGAGATTGGAAGGTAGCTAAAGACAGAGTGGAGATGCTTTCAATACTGGCTTACCTGATATTTCTTATGTGGGGACACGGGGAACGAGCGTTTCTAAAGCTCGCTGTGACAAAAAGCAATCAGAGCGGCATTGTGGCCGACGGTCTCCTCCGACTACCGCCCCGCTCTCCGTCACAATCTGGCTCTCCTCATGTCTGGGGCGGCACAAATCCCCTCTCTGAGGGTGGTCAGTTTTACATATTGTGTGTCACTAGACGGCTATAAAGGGATTTAACATTTAGTAAAGCATAATCCATCGCAGGCTTTGTGCCTGCCTAAGCTGCACACATCAAATCTGATTGCAAGAAGGCTGCTCCCGATGACCACGCAGGAGAAGGAACACACACACACACACTCACACACACAAACACACACAGACAAGGAGCTTATTACTTGCACAATAAGCAAAGGAGACAGCAGGAAGTCAGTTGCTGAGGAGGAGGATCCTCCATGCTGACAATAGGAGGTAAATTACTAAAGAGCGTGCAGATGCCGCGGCCGCCACAACGCAGCCGCCGCTCATTCCTAATCTGAGCCCATCCGACCATCCGGACCCACTCTGCTCAGTGGAGGCAGCCTGTGACATTCAGGCCACTCCAGACCTGTCAAACTAATTGAAAGCGAAGACAGGAAACATAAATATTCCCCCGTCGCCCAGACACCGGCTGCGCCGTTCGCCCGGATGTGGAAATATAAATATTCGGCAGGGCTAATCCGCCGAGACGGTCGACTTTGTTTATGTGCCTTTTGAATGTTTCATCGATGTAACTGACTGCTTCCAGCTTCTGAGCCCCGCTCGGCCCTCGCCCGGCGCGGCACCGGCGCTCGCTCTCTCTATTAAACATGAAATGCCAAGTTAAAAAAGGCCTCGATGGAGTCCGCCGCAGAGTGTTAGCGACGAAAATAGAGAGAGCAGCAGCGCCGGGGCTCAGGTCCAGCGGCTCTGCTGAGGATCTCCGCTGACATCTGATAGTGTGAAGCGACTCGTCCGGTCGTTTCACGCCACCTCCTCAAAGCGCATCTATTTAGTGCTTTGAAATAAAACGGGAGCCCTGTGTGTGGATAAATATGTGTAGCGAGCCCGAACACAGTGTGTATAATTTCCAACCTCTTCCCATTAAATACCCCAGCAATGTGGGCCACCCTCCCTCCGCTACTTGACCTTTCGCTAGCTCCTAGATAAATGAAAAGACATGGCGGCGATGATTTAGTGGCGAGGGCGGGCAGCAGAGAGCAGCGGGAGAGCGGGAGAGAGAGAGAGAGAAAGAGAGAGAGAGTAGACGACACACACACGGCTCGCTGGCCTGGCTTCCTTCCGCCAGCGAGTGTTGACATTCCTTCCTCTAATACAAGCAATTTATAAACAGTAGGTGAAAGAGAGGCCATGTTTACAGCGGCGGAAAAGGTTGGTCCTCTTTTTCTCCTCATTCGTCTGACATAATCAAGACAATGTGCCGCGGCTCGGAAAGCTCTCCAGGAAACCCGAGTGCCTGGCGGCCCCCGGAGGAGGCGGCATATTTTCAGACAGTCAGATGGTGTCGGGATGAAATCATTATTGTGGCTGTTGTCACTATCACATCATCTCGTCAAGTACCACTTTACGTTATTGACTTAGCTCAAGACAAAGCTCAGAGTGGGTCAACTTGGAATTGATCGGGAGATGTATCGGCCTGGAGCCTCAGGGAGCACTTCTGCTACTTTGGAAGACCTGCGATACTCCAGCGGCTTACTGAGATTTTTTTTTTCTCCCTTTTTCTTCACCAGCACACAAATCAATCACTGATCAGCAAAATCTAGGAATCTGAAATTTAGGAAAAGTCGATCCATCAATCCATGTTCTATCCTGTTCAGGGTTGCTGGAGCCGCTATCAAAGCAACGGGTGAAGGCAGGGAAAAATACATTTCAATAAAAGAAGGCTGCATGTTTCAGAGCCCATGTACACGACAACGCTTTGAGTGTTAACACGGAAACGGCAGAAACAACATAGTAATGGGTGCCGTTTGCTTTAGTAATGGAAGCACACACACACACGTGTGTACGCACAGAACAATCCGCTGTAAACATTAACAATGGGCGAACACGGACACTCGCATAGACGGTGACTCTCAACTCTAAAGGGACTCATGACACTGGAGGCCGCCATTGTTACTACTGTGCACCTACTGAGCATGTGCAGAACAACTGTTTAATAAAGGCTACGGGGTCCCAGACCAGTAAGCAGCGTTTCCCCTTCGAACAAAGAGACAGAAAGTTGAAATTTTCAAAGTAGCATTTTCGTCATGTAAACTGACACCCAAAATGGAAAAAAACAGCAGATTTTGGCAGTATGCTCAGCGGGTGGAGCTACACCCTTCTAACCATCGTCCAATCTTTATTCATAACCTTCTCTCCTCTTCAGCGATCTCTGTGACCACAAGAGGAACCTTTTCCTTTGATAAATGCTAACATCAGTATCAGCGTTCTATGGAATTACATAATGCCAACGCAAAAAGACGAGGACTCACCTCCGGGTCTGTAAACAACATCATCTTCTGTGATGAACGACGTGATTTCTCCGTTCTCCGTCCGCTCGTAGCGGGACTTCTTCTTGGGCATCTTCTTCTTGCCCTTCTTGCCGGCTTCTTCGGCCGTGCCGCTGCCTCCGCCGGTGCTACCATTGTCGTTGTCCTCGTCCTCGCTGTGCTCGCTCTCTGCATAGTTCTTGGCCCCGCCCTCGAGCGTGCAACTGCGCCGGGGCCTGGAGCTCTCGCTCTCCCGGTCCCCCCGGTCCCCGTCCTGCCGGCGGGACTTACCGGCCTCTCGTTTGTCCCGGTCCCTGTCTCTGTCCCTGTCCCGCTCTTTCTCCCGTTCCTTCTCTTTGTCGGCCGTCATGATCCGCCACGTGCCTTCCTCAGTCCTCTCACGGCTGGGCCTCCGTGAAAGGTAGACTGTGAGCCTGGGCTTCAGTCTTCTGAATTTACCAGTCAAATCCAGGGAAAATTTGGCCACACCAACAACCCCAGTGTTTCAGAAAAGCTGTGAAAAGAAAAAAAACAGAAAAAGAAAACAATTAGCAGAAGCCTGTGGATAAGTCTTTTTCCTTTACTACAGAGACACTACATTTCCTAAACAACAAGCCTTGTTTTCTTTTTTTCTTTTTTTTTCCACTGCAGTGCGAGATAAGTTCCTGGGGAAGAGGCAGCTGTGCTCACTCTTCTCAACATCACAGTAATTGTTGGCACTCCCCTCCACAAGCGAGTATCCTCTGGAGACCACTGAGCAGCTTTATCAAAGAACTGAGCACTCCAGCTTCCTGTTGAAACATATTTCCATTCTTTCAGAGAGGTGCTGAAACAGAGTTATTAAAGGCTAAAGCAGAAAAACCGACGGCTACATGTGCAGCGTTTGTAACGCGAGAGGCTCAAGAAAAACAGTCATGACTGAATAAAGCAGCGCTGTATTAAAGATGGGGATCGCTGCCAATGCAGATCCCGAGACGGTGTGAGCAGGGTTTTTTTACATTGTTTTTCAGCTGTTTGGCGGTTTGTAAGGCCACGGGAAAGATGGAGCATGGAGCTCAATGACAGAGTTAACAGACTCGCTTCTCTGCAGACCATTTAAGATGACACCAAGTTCAATTCTGCTCATCTAAGAGTGTGTTTGTGTGTGTGTGTGTGTGTGTGTGTGTGTGTGTGTGTGTGTGTGTGTGTGTGTGTGTGTGTGTGTGCGCTGTATCTCACTGGGCTGTGCCCTCGCCCAGTCCTCTGCCCTGGCTGACAGTCAGTGGTGTGTTAATGTGAAGTGACAGCTCTGGGGGGGAAGAATATAGCAGTCCAGTGGGTTAGGAGAGGGGAGAGGACAGAGCGGAGTCAGTCATTTGCTTTGCTTGGTTCACTGCCACTTTTTAGCAAGCTTCTCCCGGCTACCACCATCTCGTGAAATCCTCCAGAAACACTGGAGCGGGCAGAGCTGGAGCAGCACGCCTGCCTCTGCACTGACACTGCCTACAAAGGAGGCTACTCATTTACTAACAGCTCCCGCCGCGCTCCCCCAACCCCCCACTGCAACAAATTAGCTAGAAATAGTTATTATGGCCCCCAGAGAGATCAGGCCAGGATCAGACCAGGCAATCAGTACCGCGTTACCATGGCCGTGATAGCAGGGGCAGCGGAGGGAGAAATGAGGGAGGGACCGAGCCAGAATCAGGTGCTGTGAAACCAACTTCGGGTAAAAATTGACACAATCTGCGAGCATTTATTGACACGGCCAGCGGGAGTACGGGGGGGAAGAGAATAGCAGGCAGGCGGAAGGTAGAAAAACCACACGCGCGTTTGACAACGGCGCTGCTCAGCAGCGGGTGCTGTCATCTCGTGAGCAGACACCAACTGACAGGGCAGCTGCTCTTGTCGTCGGCTTCAACACAAACACCGGGCCTGATTAAACTGCAGCCTCGTCACAGCCCCATTAATCACCTAATGATGAGTTACCACGGCGACCGCTGGGCCGCCGGCATATACACACACACACACCGGAGCGCATTAGTGTGTGCAAGGAGACGCAAAAGGGCTCCGGAGAGTTAAAACGGGCAAGGACACACACCCAATACACACCTTAGCTTGAATGCTAAAATGGATGAAGTGTGCCCCCCCCCCCCCAATCCGACTCCCCCGGTCATGTGTCTGAACCCAGCAACACGACTGGGAGGCGCGAGCTACATGAAACCATTCATGAAGGTACCATTTGATAGCAGCGCTGTAATCCTGCGGGCTGCCAGAATCTGTGTATGAGCTAAGCACCTCTTCTCTGCTCTAATCAGGAACATAAGCCTCTTCCACTGAAACCAACCAGGTCTCTAAACTGTTGCAAATGGAGAGCCGGCCCGTTCTGCTTTCATGTCCGGGGCAGTTATAAGCCCCTATAAGTATCTTTACAATCTAGGCGCCATTAGTTTACATCTGGAGACGCTTTACGCAACTGCCTCATTACAAATTCTATATCGCCGCTCGACTTTGCTGGGGTAGGCTCCGTTCACACGGCGACGAGTGAAAACGGATTGTTTTCGTGCTTTAATCAGAACAATTTATGCGACAATGTTTTGAAGAGGATGTAGTCTCCCCGCAAGGCCACTAGTGGGTGCTGTTTGTTTTTGGAATATAATAGAAAACTCTACGCTATAAACACAGTTCATAAAAGAATATGAACTGGAGGTCGTGACAAAAGAAAGCCTCGTTTCCCCCTGTTCGAGCTGCATTTTCAGTGCCTCCGAGTAGCAGCCTAAGCTTTGCATTTAAAAACATAACTGTAAACTCCTGGCATGGATGCGCACTTGTTTAGGTTCAAATGTATGAGGACCCGGAGTGACTGATCAGCGGTCCGTTAAGTTGCCTGTGTTTAATGCGTTGCTGCCTGGTCGAGCCTTTTGCAGCAGATAATTGAAGTCGAACAAATTGAGTGAGCAAAAGAAGCAGTGAGTCAATTTGGAGTAGTGACGCCGTGGCAATGAAAAGTCATAATGCATTGATGGCCGAGAGGGAAAAGAAAGAGAAAGTGAGACGGGGGGGGGGGGGGGGGGGGGGGTGAGGGAGATGGCTCTCCACCCACTACTCGGGAAACAAAGTGCTCAGTAGAAAGCAGCGCCGGCTGCCTGGCCGATGAATAACGCTGTGAGGGGGCAGGTGAGGCTTGAAGCTATTACACATCAATCACTGGGCCAGGACCCTTTGAAAGATACCAGCTGTCTTAATGGAAAAGAGAGGGTGGGGGCAGTGGCTGGAGAGGGGTTGAGGGGGTCCCGGCTAACGGCACCTAATCCACCATTTACATTACTGCGATGGAGTCGAGGGCCGGCAGCCAGTGGGGCCCCGCTCAAATACATTTCTCTTTTCCGAGCCTGTTTAAATGAGACCTCTGGCCTGAAAAAAACCACACAGTTTGTGGCTCGATTAACACATCATCCCCCCACAATGGCCACACAGCAGGTTTCTGTTACTAAACACAGATTTTTTTTTTCTCCCCATCTTGCTCACTGTCTGCAGAACAGCCTTTTAAAAAGCCATGTTTTATTCATTCCCATCTCTCCCACATTTACCCAAATCCATGCTCATCTCTGTAGTTTTTAATCAAAACCTGTCGAAGGATAAACATCCAAATTACCACGCTTTGACTGGAGTATCTATACAGCGTAATAAAGCTCAAGGGTTTCTTCTTTTAAGCCTGCCAATTCTCCACTAATTGATTACATTGGATTACAAATAAACAACAAAAAAAATGTATATGTCTTATACAACATCCAGAGCAAGCCATACAGGAAGCAGACATGTTTGCATTGAGATGTAAAGAAACCCAACGCTATGATCAAAACCGTGATACATTCCGTTTTGGGAAGAGGAAAAAAAAAAAAAAATCATTCATGCCATATTCAATTGGAGAACTATGAAGTAGCAAAATGTGATTGGCAAGGATTTAGGGCCGGCTTTGCGGAGGGATTGAATGAAATACTCGCATGAATACAGATTAGAGGGGAACAATGTTAGCATGAATATACACAGGGTTATTAACAACGAGGGCAACTCGAATTGATCCGAGTAAACCAGCCAGATCCCGGGCGGTGCGGGGATGCTAGCCGCGGCGGGTTTTCGCCGGCTCCAATCCATTACTCAGTGCGATCTAATCTGAGCTGCCATCCAAGCCCCCTGGAAAACAACAGCACAATGAAAGGCTCAGCTGGAGGCGAGGGGTAGGCCACTTCATAAGGGATTCTCAGTGGTCTCTGCACCCAGCCTGCTTTGTCTTACCTGGTGCAATCATGGCGCGCTTTATTCTCCGAGGCCCTCTCTGTTTTAGTTCACATTGGCAGGGCAAAGACACTTGTCTGCTCCACTTGTTTTTCAATTCGCTGATGAGTAACCACATCGGGGCTTTTTTTTTTTTTCTCCCTCTGCTAAAGCTGTGCTCACAAAGGCTCTATTTTTAGCCAGCATCCGGGGTTAGTTTAGTAGGTAAAAGCTGCGTTTGAGGGAGGGGGAAAAAAACAAAAAAACAAAAACAAACCAAAACAGATAGCTTGGGGCTTTCCAACATCAACATTTAAACCTGCCTGGAGACTCCCGCGGTTTACAAAAAAAAAAAAAAACAAAGCAATGCTGCACGAGAGCAGATTCTTATGCACGGTGACACTGTGTGCAATAAAGTGTAAAAACATTAAACAAGCCAATTTAAAAAACCTCCCTGGGCTCACAATGACATCTTTTCCTCGGCAATAAAAGCCAATCAGACAGACTCTCTGTCCGGCGGTCCAAAGGTACTCGCTCCCACAGACATAAGGATCATTCTGTGAGCTCCACAGGGTTTAAGCCTCTACTCCATCTCTAAAAGAAGAATAAATCCCCCCCTCCCAGTCCCTGTTTGTGAGCTCTCTGTGAGGGCTCCGAATGGCCCTGAGGGGGCCGCTCCACAACCCAAGATGTCCATTATGTGCAGAGTGTGTGAGCAGGGCTTCATTTTGCAGCCTAATACCAGCTACTTGAAGACACACTGCCTCTCGGTGCGGCTGGAGCTGAGCTGAAGGCCATTTCGGCAGCTCGGACCGCTTCATGAGGTATCATGTTTTGACACGGCTCCCCGGGGAAATGCCAGGGCTGCCTATTGTCACCTCTCGAGAAATGCGCTCGTGAGCCGGCCGCTAAAGCAGCTCTCCCAGAGTGTCGTTGATAAGAGAAGCAGGAGAATGGGAACTATGTCGCGGTAGCCACAGCTCCCATGATTGACTTTCTCCAAAGATCTGTGGACATTTTTTTTTCTTCCTTCCTCCTGCCAGATTGAAAAGGGTTTCTTGTCTTTCACCTCTCTTAACAGAGTGACAATTCAGTTTTGTAATGGAAATGTATCCAAAGGTAAAGCTGAGGTCAGGAGAGGAATAAATCCCCACGAGGGACATACTGAAAGCTGATTTGTACATTAAATGTGTACGCTTTCCTTCAGAGCTGGGAGAGAGGAGCGGGAACGAGAAACATCACATTTCCACATATGTACACAATAAAAAAGCAAAAGCGGTGATTTTGTCTACAGCTAAAAATGACTCCGGAGACTTTAATACGCGAGCACTCAATCACAGACTACTTCCACTGATATTCAGCAATCAAATCTCCTCACTTTCCTTCACGATCTGCCTATCAGCCTAACGATCCCATCCATCAGTTCAACCCCGGCTTGGAGTCTAAATGAGTGTGTGAGAGTGGAGGAAATGTATTCATACGGCTGCCCTACATCCTCCAGCTACTCTAATCACTATGCCACACAGAGTGACGAGCCAACACCGAGGAAAAACTAACATAAATAGATTAGAGTGGCAGATAAGACAGCTCGGAGGTTTCAGACTGACAGCGTGGGCCGGCAGGAGCACTGAAGGACGTCTTCAAGAACAGCTCTCCCAAAACAAAGCCATTAGGTCAGCACACAAAACAATTTTTTCCGCCTAAATTATTAAGCTTGGTGGTGGCGAAGCCCCGCTCTGCCGCGGAGCAGATGGTCGGAGGGTGGAGGACAATCCCTCCTTTCAAAGTCTTATAATGATTCCAGCCAAAAAAACACCTCCACCTCTCGAAACCACAGGATGGTATTACCTCTAATTAGGAAGGGCTATTATTTCATATGCAAACGCCTCTCTTCCAACCACCAACCGCCACTGCGGCCAAACAGCTTGACTGATTGCCATTGCAAAAAATAAATAAAACAAAGGACTCCTCTTCGCAACACAGCATCCCCCTTTTGTTTGCGCCCAGCACATGCTAATCTCGCCAAACCAGAGCCATAACTCACGCGCGCTGCAAACACACGTTCGGAGATGTGTTTGTTTAAGGAAGAGGACGGGGTTTAGAGAGCAGTCGGCGGGGGGGGGGAGGCGCCGCAATATTCAGTGTAGCATTCAACCTTGTCATCCGCCATCTCTGCCGTGCAGGCCAGTGATCCTCGGCCGAGGGGAAAGCACCCTCGGCGGTGCGCATGAGGGGAATAATATGAATGATGAATCTGTGAAGCCTGCGCGCCGTTAAGCCACGCTTCTTAAACTGTAGCCACAGACGGGCTGTGCTGTAAATATTGCCTGATCCTGGATGCGTTTCCTCACCCTCATCATCAAAAAAGAAAAAAAAAAAAAAAAAGGAGAAGAAAAGAAAGACAGAAAGAAAGAGGAGGGGGAGGGAAGTGGCGAGGAGTGATGAAAACACTGCTGGAACAAGCAGGATCTGAGCACAGAGCTCCCATATCCTCTGTGGACAGCTCATAAAACATGCAGTGACTGGGACTGGGCCTCTTACAGCACTGGCATTTTACTGCACACTGCCACACACACACACACACACACCCACCAAATACACACAATTAATTTTAAAGAGTCTGAATCTATCCGACCTGCAATGCTTTACTACTTGGACCACAAACAAATGCTCCAGTCTTTCTCTAAATGTAGGCATTAGCTATAACTATTTTCCACAAATATTAACAGCAAGGGGAAAATAACAATGGGCACCTGGACAAAGCAGAGAATAGAGGCCGGGTATTACGCAGCATACAGTAGTGATCCACAGATTAACTCTGCCTGTTCATGTGTGAAATGGAGACTTGATCCCCAACTGATAGTCTGTTACGCCTCCAGCAAACACAAGCCGCATATTTGCAGCCCTCCCAACGCCTAAAAACAGCAATACATTGGATTACACATTGCATCCGTCACCGTGCAACAGCAGTGGCACGCTGAAAACACTGGGCAGCAGCACGGAACTGTGGCTGACTGTCGTCTTTTTTAAACTGAAGGTGAACCGAGCCGGCTGCGTGTCTGCGTTGCTGCGAATAAGCCTCAGATATTCTTGGAATGTTAATGTTAGGCTCTGACCATGGCGGTCTAACTCACTTCTCCCCTCGTCAACGGGCCATTAATGACAATGAGAATAACTGCTCGGCTCCGTGTGCACACAGGATTCCTTTTTCTTTTCTTTTTTTTTCTCTTCCAAGGATGTCACCTAAACAATTTGCTTTGCTAATTTATAACCAAACTACCATATGGAGAAAAGCCTAGCGCTGGAGTAACTGTTCATACCGCACTAAATTACCACAATGTTATGAGACACAAATTGTTAACTAATCCCATGCTCGCATTGTGTTTAAGCACACCATATGTCGTGTTCATGCATAGGAAATCAGCTCCGACGCGTCTGCGGGGCTCGTGTCTCGGTGCCATTGCTCTTGTTAAAATAGTTTCCCCACTGCATCTGCGCAGCTTGCGTTTTTTTTTTTTTTTTTCCCGCGACAGTGCGGCATTCATCCACGTATATACACACACACGTCAGTCTGAAATGTGTAGGGCACCGACACACACGGCGGAGGTATATAAACAAAATAAATAAATAAGTAAGTAAATGCTGCGGCTGCTGAGCAACTGTATTTGCAGTGCAGGTCAGACTATGTGCTCAGCCAATAAATGGCTGGAGTGTAATGTGCCTTGACCTTCTATCTTTCTTTCAGCAGCTCCTTACATATATTGCTGTCTCTCCTCATATATCACTCGGGCAAATGGCGTCCTTCACCCCGCTCCCTCCTGTCCCCTCCTTAAAAGGCTGAGGGGACATCTTTGCCTGCTGCACTCAATTGACAGCCCGAGCAGCTTCCTCTCTGAGGACGGGGGAAAGCTGGGGGGCGAGGGGGGGGGGGGGGGGCTGGAGGGGAAATGCTGCATTGAATAATTACGTTTCATAACATGCCCCACCCCCCACCCGTCCCGACCCCGGTTATTAGCATCAAACGATAATTAATGGGGAACAGAGGGCCATGGAGAGTCTGCTTTTCGTTTTCCGGAACAAGGGGGTCAATCCGCCCTTCAACCCTTCCCTCGCCGCTCGCCGCCGAAGCTGGAGACACCTCATCCCTCCAGAAACATGCTCTTACCTTATTTATGATGCCAGTTGCTCTGCTAGAGAAAAGGCATTCCTGCTACACTCAGCAGAAAGCGGCCGGATCGCTTTACGCAGCAGCTCGCCACCTCCATCTCCGACGCCGCCTATCAGCACGCCAGCCATTCAACAACGAATATGACAAGGCTCCCAATTCGCCGGAATGCGAGGATGCCGGACACGGACCTGACAATGTTTTTTCCGTTTATGTAGTTTGGCGTTAAAATAAATAAATAAATAATAATCTGCGATCAGCAGTAGCAAAGCCAGTCCTGATCGAATTAGCTTTGCACTAAGAGCTTCATTGATCTTGGCGCTCGTCTGTGCAGATGAGGCCTGGAAAGGCAGCTGGTAATCCAATAGTGGCGATGGGAAGTGCTTCAAGGACTCTGCTGTGCTTCCTACACAGAAAGGCAAGATGTTAGTGCACGCCACTCACCGGACTGATTGGAAGCCTCGGGGCCTTGGGAGCACCACTGCAATGAATAAGAGCCGCACTGTGACCAAAAAGCAAGGTACTTGAAAGCTGAAAGTAATTGCTTTCACCACAGCTATCATGTAATGAGTAAACAGGATGAATCAAGCAGAGCCTCAATCAGCTCTCAAATGAGCTGCGCGGCAACATTCGGGCCTTAATGCAGGCTTCACTTCATAATCCCAGCCAAAGAAAAAAAAAAAAGAAGAAGAAGAAATCTAAAAAGCAAGACTGATACCAATTTACAGGTTCTATTCAGCCAGGGTTTAAAGCGTCAGGTTAGAGAACAGACAAAGGCAAATCTGTCTTTACACAGTGATAACTTCATTGCAGCCAGCACTGATGCAAACCTTTGCAATCAATTTTGCATGACGTGAACGACATCCAACAAGTACCCAGAGGGCAGGGATCATGTGGAATGAAACACAGCAAAACTCAGCGAGTAGAAACGGAAAACACACAGCTGGGCTTTTTTTTTTTTTTTTTATTCTCTTTCTTTTCTTCAGAAATAGTTCGTGTCAAGTGCTGCCTGAATGGCATTGCTATTGTGCATTAGCGATAGTGCTGCTGCCACGACATACACAGACGTGTGTACATACACACACACAGGTACACAATCCATCAAGGATTCATGAGTGAATGCTCAATAACAGACCGAGTGCTTTGCTCTCCTTCATATCACTGCAGCAAGAAAAGAGTGAGAACTCTTCAGCAGCCCTCAGACACACCGCAAACACACACTACTCTCATACCACACTAATAACCTTGGGCTGTCGACCAACGCCGTGACTTTATGGAACAGTATGGGCTCTAAATAGAAGCTCAATTTCTCACCAGCAGTCTGTAACGGCTCTATTTCAGCCGCCCCTGCCATTAAATATTTATCTTAGCGGAGTGGCAGATAACCAAGGTGATAACCGTTTTAAAAAAACCCAAATTGGGGGGCTCTTTCTGCCCCGGCTGACTCCGGCGCTGCCACAACAAAGACCTATATTTAAAAAGGATTATCTACAAGTGTTCCTTTAATCAGAAAGTGTAGCGGTCCCGGAGGAATACCTTCCTGTGAAGCCCTATCAGGCAGAGGATCTCCTTCACCCACAGCAGACTGACTGAGTGGGAGTGAGTGTGTTTGAGGATGAAAAGATGTGCTGCTACCTTGCTATGATGTCCTCTCCAACAATCTGAGAACAAAGGCCTCCATTTTGAAGGGGGGAGTTATGATGGGCACGGGGGCTCTTAAGGTCCTCTGTTGCCGTGCGTCCTATTGCTTTCTATCCTCTTTGTTTAGCCTGCTGTTTGTTATGCTTGCGAGATAAGCCGGTGTTGTGGGTGGCTGGGTGTGCTGCAGCAACCGGTGTGCCGCTCCGGTGCCAAAGCCGACAGTCTGTGGGAGGGATTGTGGGCGTTATAGATCACCCAGAGACAGATGTCCAGTCTTGCCCCTTCGCTGACTCAAGCCCTAACCCCGAAAACTGTGTGTTTGCACACTGGAGCGCTTCCCGGTGGGTCTGAAGTCGATCCTTATCAAACTTCATGGTGGAAACATTTTCTTTTATTTTCTTTTTTTTTTTTTCCCGACTGGCACAGAGCTGAGCAGTCTTTATGAAACCAAAGGGGCGGAAGTCTCCTCTGCCACAGCCCGATAAACCGCAGATCTGCCTTCGCGTGAAGAAAGTGACACCGAAATGCCAGTTTGGATAAATACATAAGCATTAAATTAATACAGTGAGTGCTCCCGCTGAAGGAGACGGCTGGTAGCTGCGGTCTGCCGCCGACACAATGAGATTCTCTGCCGCACTAAAAAGTGTCACGCTCCAGCGAGCATAATCAAACCCTTTGAGCATCTGTTGTCTTTACCTCGCCCTCGCCCCGCGTTTTATTGTGCGCTGTCACAGTTAATGATTTCCTCAAGATCTCCATTTTCCACATGTGATTTACATGTTTTGAAATGCTCAGCTGAGCAGACGCAGGTTTGTGAAACAACTATTACTGCCAAGACGCAACCAAAGTGTTTGGGCAGAGCTTAGAAAAAAAAAAAAAAAAAAAAGAGAGAGAAAAAAATCATTTCAGAAGCTAGGCTGATCAAGAGAAAAACAGACAAGGTATCAGCATATTGCCTTTTCAGTTTCTTCTTGTTTACATATCTGGATTGTGCAGTCATCCCTTCCACAGAGAAACACCGCCAGCAAAAACAATTATACCCCCTCCCCTCCCCCACCCGAGCACAAGCCTCTCACTGGCTGCCTCGGCTCAGCCTGACAATCAAGCCCATTAGATCTTTCTGTGAATTAACGCTAGTTAACTTAAAGCACTGGCACACATCAAGAATAGTCATTAGCCTGTCCCTTTAGCACAAAAAACAGAAATGATTTGCCGGTTCAGAGAGATCATCTCCCTACATGCAGCCCGGGGCAGCCCTGACTGTCTACCTCATTATTTTTGGGAAGAACAAGGCCGCTGATGAATCCCGCCGGATTAAGTGCGAGGTGCTCTTGTTATGACCTGGCTTACACACAACAGCCGACTGCTTTAAGCTGCTCTTCTCGCAGACAAAAGAAAAATGAAGTAACCGACCCGGCACTGTAAATATACGGATAAATCTCACTCAGCTGAGCTGCGGAATCAAAGTGGAATTGCTGGAGTACATCACTCCCACACAGCTGCACATTCTGCAGCGAGGAAAAGCTGTCAAACGTTTGCTTTCTGTGGATACTGGCTGAGCTGACAAGTGCCAATGATACACCATGAGCGATAAAGACATTCATTCCTGCTTAGAGAGACTTTTCCAGATGTGATCGTCTGCAGTGCTTCATTACAGGGAGAGGAGGAGGAGGAGGAGGAGGAGGCTGTTGCTGTGTTTTCCCATTTACGTTGCCAGGGTGACAAATGAAAAGCAGAATCAGCCGCACAACTAATCAAATGAATGAGTGACAACAAGTCAATATTTTCTCATTGTGTGGACAAGCAATATATCTGCTCCGCTGCAGCCTGTGCTCCGAGGCTTAGGCAATACTAGACTCGCAGCATTATAAGGATAATGTGCCAATAATCTGGCTCAGCGCGGCTGTTAAGACCAGCGCCAATAAAGACACAGTATCAAAAGAGAACCTTTACCAAGTATGAGGCTGAATTACAGACTCGTCAGACATTGTCTAGACTCGCTCTTCCAGCAAAGCAACACTTTGTGGCGTAATGGCCACAAGTAGACAAAGACGGGAATGTAATGGGACATTGATCTGGGGAGGGTTAAGGATAAACAACTCATCCTAAGAGCCGCCATAAAGAGAACAGTGTGAAAAAGCTAACCTCGCTCTGATGTTACGACAATAAAGGAGAAAACACGCCGACTGTTCTCTGTGGAGAAAATATTCCAGCTGAACCGCATTTTGTGTTAATTCCTTCGGGTTTGCTTGTCATTTTGAAAAGATGTCGTGTTATTTAAAAAAAAAAAAAAAAAAAAAAAAACCCAAGACAATTAGCTTGCTTTTGATTACATCCTTAAAACACAAAATGGAGTAAACATCATCTCTACAAGCCTGGTTAAACACAAGCAAGATCAATGGGTAAATTTATCAGCAAATATTACCATTCGCTGCCTGGCAAGTAATCATTAAGGAATGGCACTGATGCATTATTCATGGGCTAATGTATAATTCAGACTTAACAGCAGATTCTATGCATAAATAAAGCCGTGGTACATTTAAACACATTAAATGTTTACTTGCTAAAATAGGATATGAATGCTTCCCCGCTGCTGTCATCTGATTATTTGCTACTATTCCTGCAGATGCAGTGATCTCAGGCGAGTACCTGAACACACACTTCACTCGTCACAACACACACGCTTAATGGATACAGACTCGTATCCAACCTACGATCTGGACAAAAATAGCTGCGGACGTGCAGCCGCTCGTAAAAACACTCCCAGCGTCTTGTTTCCAGAGAGATACAAATGAGGTTTGGTTGATATGACAAGAATATAAATGGATTACATTTTCTGGACGGAGATTTATGTACCGTCGCCTTATCGCCATCGGACATCGGCGGCGTTTTAGCTCTCCGTGTGCCGACGGAAGTGTCCGAGGTGGTGTCAGGAGGTGGAGGGCGGCCCCTGTGGGGAACGCCATTCTACTTTATGACCCTGCACTGAAATGATGAGACCAGATGCCCCCCCTACCTCTACTTAACACGTGTGTAAAGTGTCCTCTGATGGGCTCAGCTGCTTTAAGGATGTTCAGACATACAGCGGGGGGGAGGAGATAGGACCTATTTTCAATTACCCCAATTCCTCCCTCACTGCTGGCTCCAGAGGTTCATGTTAATTAAAGATATGGACTCGTCCTCGGCGAACACAACAAACTGGGTGGGGATTTTTTTTTTCCTCTCTCTCTCTGTGAACAATTAACGCACCTCTCCGCTCCTTCGTCGCTCTCCATTTCAGCCGTCACCCACCAGAGGGTACTGCCTCCTTAGCAGTGTTTCTGGAGTACTATGTCAATCCGGGCTAATGTATTCTCAATGGGTTCGGTGGTCCGCCGCTATCTGCAAGGACCACCGGTCGTCAAACGCCGAGCGAGCCCGATTCCATTTAGTAATGAAACCTGTCCACAGATTTATCATCGGCACAACCCCAGCCTCCGAGCATGGAGGTGAAAATGGGAGCAACAATGGTCTGGGAGCCGTGACTCTCCATTGATTTTTCCACCTGGCTTCTCAGCAGGGCACTGCTTGTATTCCTATATAGCTGGGGTCAAAAATGGAAAAGTGGGGAGGACAAAGAATTTGCACGACCATCCCACGGCTATGCGTTTCATTGTGTCACATCTGTTTTCATTCAGGTAACGTACCGTAAAAACAACCGGATCGCTTCTTTGTAATTACAGTGGAATACAGTCGAGCCATTCGCACCATTATCCAAATGGAAAAAGATACCAAGACCCCAGCAGACTTTCTCATTAGAGGGAAAATGAGAGGCCCGCCAATACTGCATCAATTACACCTCGCCTTTCTCTCAATCTTTATGCATTACATCATGTTGGTCCCAAAGAAAAAGCACACAGACACACTCAGTGTTATTCTACCAGTCAGAAACTGCTATCATCCTGACATGAGGAAAAAACTAAACAAAAAAAAAAAAAAGGCCAGAGACGCAGCATGGTGCAATTCCAGAGAGGGCCATCATGCGAGCAGATTAAATAACGTTTTTCCAATGCCCTGTCAAACATTCAGCCGCCTCTGAGCAGCTCGACAGCCGTTGCGGCCTCACTCTATGAAGCATCTCCCCCTCTGTATGGTCAGAAACGGCCTCTTTGATCCGGATATCGCCCCTCAGATTGCTCAGAGGTGACACTCACACACGCCTGGATGTGAGCTGAATGTTTACTAGCTCTCTGTACCTTGTCAGCGGTGAGACTCGTGTGGTGACTCACGCCACTACTACGCTTCCCCTGGTTTACATGAATCAACAACACAGACTGCGGACTGGGATCAAATTGCACATCAGATTTGATTTCCTACCAACGCTGGGATGAAACGCTCCAAACAGAGACGGTGGAAATAATAGTATGGCAGTGTGTACATAATTAAGATTGAGCCAACTCGCTGCGAGTCTGCTCGAGTTGCCGTGCAGCCTCTTCTCGTACGGATCCCACGCTGCAGAGCAACTCGGTCTCGTGCACACAACTCCATTAAGACAGCCAACCACTTCCTCTTTCATTCAGTCCGCAAGCAGTGGGGCTAAATGGATCTGCTAACCTCTGGGGAGGGGAAGAGAATGCAGGTTCCAAATGTGCTCAGAAAGACAAGACATGCTAGTTTTTCCCCACGTGACGCCGGAGACTTGAGATCGTAATCACACGCTACCCACATCAAAAAATGTCTCTGTTATTATCGCTTCTGTCAAACTGCTGGTCTATCGCTCCAATAAAGGACTCAGTGTAACCAAGCTTCATCACCACTTTAAACAAAAGAGCGAAAGTCTCACTGTCACGCCATGATTTCTTGCCTAAACATGCTTTCTAATCATTCCGGGGACGCAAATACACTTAAGACATGACGTTAAGTCTTTAATAAAGCTTCAAGAGAGGCTGACATCTGTAAAAATCCTCCAGAGATCCAAATAAATACTCAACCCCATGATTACAGAATGAAGTGGAGCTACAGTGACACAAAGAAGGACAGACAACTGTTAAATATTTCACTAAAATTTCACCTCATGACTTCTGCTGTCACATATTCATTCACATGACTTTGAAAGCTGGCCGAGCCTCAAACAATGTTTGGGTGAAGCGAATTATACTGTGTTCATGCTATATACACATGAGCCAACGCAGCCTGGATTAATCACATCTGAATCATTAAGCTAGAGGTCAATTCTTCAGCTAGTGAAGGGACAAAAAAAAAAAAAAAAAGAGGGAAAAAACCACCACAGGAAGCTTGGCGAGTTTGAGATTAGCTGCTGGCAATTAGTGATGCAACAACTGAGTCAGTGTAACAGTTGAGTGAGAAACGCAGCAGTGAAGATTTCAGGAAGGGATTGTTATTATATGGCAATTACGGTTTCTCTTGTGGACTGACTGAAAAGCTTTCTGGGCTGCAGGTTTCTTTGTTTCCTCGTGGATCGAGTCTGTGACATGAAGAAACTTCAACAACCAATTTACAGTGGCTTAAAGTAAACAGACCCTCCTCCTGCTGATTCCACCACTCAAAAACAGCAGATAAGCTGCCTTTCAGACAAATAACTGTAGTCCGCTTTCAAATCTTAAGCTGCCACCTCCTAAACACACACACCAGAAACTCCCCCCACAACACACACACTCTTTTCAACAACAGGCACAGACACCCCCCCCCCCCTTCCCACAGTGAGAGCTGCATGTGCTCAGGCCAGAGTTCATAGCCTCTGGGGTTCTGGGGGGGGGTCAAGTCAATTTGGTGGTCCTTCAACAGTTTGCAACGGGCATCTCACTTTTACACACACACACACACTATCAAAGACAAACAATGCATGTATGACAAGAGATCCAGCAGCAGTTTTTTGGGGGGGTTTCTAACTTTTTGCCAGAGCTCGTGCAGCAGTGTTGAGGAGGGTTTCCTGTCACAGCCTGGCTCTGGGTCACCGAGGTTGCCAGCCAAGTTTGTACAACAATGCAAGCCAACTTTCAGCTCAACCAGAGCCCAGAAAGCAACATCTGAGGCACGCGCACGCGCGCACACACACACTTCTCCTCCAGGCATCAACAGAAAGGAGGTGAAACCTTTTCTTCTTCTTTTTTTTTTAATTTCTATTCAACTACTCACCCGCCAGTCTGCTGATTCTTGGAGTCCCGCAGACTGCTGCAAACAAGTTGGTGGGGGTAAAAAAAAAAACCTAAAAAAAAGCCCAAACCCCGGAGATCCTTCGCCCGAGATGACCCACCGAACCGCGGCTGGACCGGATCCAGGACCCGGGTCACTCCGAGGCGAGCGGCGACGGTTCGGGCAGGCGGGGAAACGCGGCCGGCCCCACGGAGCGGCTCGGCCGAGCAGCACTTGCCTCAACAAAAGACCGCTTCACTTCACCGAGCGCCCCAAATAAAGCCATGAAACGGCGGAGGGAGACCCGGAGCGCCGTCCCGGTGTGAGCGGCTGTCCTCCCCGGCGTGGAAGAAGGAGAAGAGAAAAAAAAAAAAAAAAGAAGGGGGGGGGGGGAAAAAAAGAAAAAGAAAGTCCCACGGAGCGCGTTTCTCGATCCGATCCGGAGGAAAAGCAGAGTTTCACCGTTAACAGGCTCCGCTTCCTTTTTTTTCCCCACACACACACACGCACACACACACACACACATACACACACGCGCGCGCTCTCTCTCACACACACTCACACTCCTCTTTCCGATGGCTCTCTCACACACACACACAGGCGCACACACACACTCCAGCTCTCCCTATCGCTCCCTCCGTCTCTGCGAAGCCCTCCACTCCTCCTCCTCCTCCTCCTCCTCCTCTTCAGCTGTTACACAGACGCATCCACATGGCTGACCCAGTCTTTCTTTATCCAGACACTAGTGAAGGAGAATTACACCGAGCAACACTCGAAAAGAGACAGAGGGAAAAAAAAACCCAGAGCGAAACAAAAACATGGACTGGATTCAAATAATCAGGGACAAAGAGGAAGAGGAGGAGGAGGAGGGGGTGATTGATGGCAGCCCTGCAGGGGTGTGTGTGAGAGAGTGTATGTGTGTGTGTGTATCCACCATGATGAACCGATCAGCGATAATGCTCCAGGGAATGTGACTGAAACACTGAAGCCAACACAATGAAAGCCTCCAGTAATAACTAATAAGTGGCAGTAATGGCTGCAGTCGACATGTTCGACACGATTTCCTTACATCCAGTTTGCTGATTTCTGTCAAAGATGCACAGGAAGTGTGTGTCGACCACGATGAACCAATCAAGACTAATGTTTCTGAAAACGTTACTGAGACAATGAAGCCATACTACACACAAAGTAACAAATAGGAGCAATGGCATCTTTATAAAGAACAGTCTAAATGTTTTTTTTCTTACACACAGGCTGCTGATTTCTATCTGGAAACATTAGTAGACAGAAAGAAAAAAAAAACATACAAGAGGAGGCTGCTCAGGCTTGTGGAGCTCATTTGCATTTCTGGATAATGAATTAATTAGTCACCCCACCCATTAAAAAGGCAGAAACAAGCAGGGATGATAATGCGACTCGTCCATTAGCCATATTTGGGAGGCTGATTTTTTAATGCTTACCCCCGCACGTCCTGTCAAATGTGATCCCTGGTCGGGTTCCAAGGTCTGGTTTTGTTGCAGTTTGACTGGAGGAGAGCACAACAGTAATCCTCTCTCCGCTACACATGTAGGACAACAGCCACGGACCGCATCAACTTGGAAATTAATAAGATGATTTCCATTTCTCCCTGAGCAAGTAGCCTGACACATTTTCATTGTCTTAAACATGATATTGGATCACTGTCAGAATCCAATTAACTAAAGCAAATAGTGTGTGCATCGGGCTCTTTCTGCACCGGAGCCAAACACGAGCAGCAGGAGAGAGCGGCAGGAAGGATCAATAGAAACTCAGTTGAGGGTGGTGTGCAGGGAGGAGGGGGGCGGGGGGGCATTCATTGTGCTGTAAACCACGTTGGTCGTCTTCGTTTCAATGGCGGTGTGTGTGTGTGTGTGTGTGTGTGTGGTGTGTGTAGTGCAACAAAGTGGTGGTAAAAAAAAAAAAAGCCCTCCTCCGCACAGTAACCTAACACCACAGGCAGCTCCTCCCTTATCACAGTATGTATACGTTTCACAAGGTCAATGTTGATGATATTTACACACAGTCTGCCTCTTTTCCTGAGCTACAAACACTCAGCGGATCAAGGATTTGATAAGGGGGGGGGGGGGTTAATGTATGTCTGTCTAATTTTCAGTCCACAGGGGGGGGGGGGGGGGGGGGGGGGGGGGGGAACGAGGAGCGGGCAGATTTTTCACATTCCACGGAGGAGAGAGTCAAACGCCACCATTTTAGTACAGTGCGAGGCTTAAGTTGGCCCGAGACGGCAGTGAAGGGTGAGCGGAGTGAATCCGCTCTGAAGGCGGCGAGGAGCTGAGCTGGATTGGCTGGCGGGGCGGGCTCCCCTCCCCGGCAGATGAGATCCCATTATCGGGCGGACGAGAACTCCACCTCCAGGATTTCACAGCTCCTCTGTTTATCACATGGCTCTGTCAAGTTGGGCACCATTAACCGATAATGAAAGGAGACAACCGGTGCAGTTACAAGCAAAGCACTCCACATTCTACAGGCCTAAGCATGTATCTGGGAAGCTGACTGTGTCTATTCAATTCTGCTCAGCATTCAAACGGCCCATCACAATACCTTTTCCCTCAGCTCCCCCCTTTCTCTCTCCAGCTATAGTGCCTTCGATCCCCTCGGCAGAACAAAAAGCCGGTTACTTGTTCCTGAATTCAGAGGAAATCAAATCTGAGGAAGCGGCACACTGCTCCAAAGAGACACTCTTCTGGAACACTTCCACACGGTTCCTTGTATAAGGTGACCGTCTTTCCGAAACACGTTTCCTTAATCTGCATCAATTAGTACGTGTTACCAAAAAAAAAATAAATAAATAAAAAAGAAGACTGTTAGAGCACCAGTGAATCAAAGCCCAGCACGCCCTGCCCCTCTGTCTCCTCCATTTACGGTTTATATGGCTCTGCAGCCACTTACGCTCATTAAAAATGAATACTTAACAAAAGCTGTGGCTGACACAAACTGTTTGCTTTAGCCTGATTTCTCCACGGTGGAGGAAAACAAGCTACTGAGAGGCGGCAAACAGAGCGCGCACAACCGAGAGAGAGAGAGAGGGCGAGCGAGCGAAAGTGCTCAGCAATACAAATAAGTCAGCCAGTAGCTGAAACAACAGAAAAAGTGACATGGATGACTGAGCCAAGCCTGCGAGAGACTTGGCAAGCCTCAGAGGCCTTGGCCTCTTAAGCACTCATATCTAGTAACTTCATTTAATACATTCACCAGGGATGAGCAGACAAGTTGAAGGGGGAAAAAAAAAAAAAAGGGAACGGGAGAAGAAAACAGACTTGTAAACCAAGAGGAGGGGTGAGGCTGCGGCGGCGGTGGGGGCGTACTTCAGAAGCTCGACTTTAACACATGACTAAATCTCCACAGTGTAACAAGCGAACTTCCCTGGTGCCAACACAGTAAAAAAAAAAAAAAAAGAAAGAAAGAAAGAAAAAAGGAAATGGATGTGCTAGATTGAACTGAGAGAGTATTCTTCTAGGCAGGTATTATCTAAAAGAGCCTTTCTTCCTGTATTAGAAATTCGAACAGTGCTTTTCCAGATGGAGCTTTAAAGCGGCGACTGTCTTCGCCACACTTACTATACCCATAAAGAACAAAGGCTCTGTGTGACTGCTGCTTGAAGTTACTGTTCCTCATACTGAGGCCGAGCGCTGATAGCCCCTCCTCTGCCTCTGCCGGCAGGCAAACCGACAAAAAAAGAACCCTGACTTCAAATCATTCATTGGCCCTTTTAGCCTTCATGGATTCTGAGGAGAGAACACTTTACAAGTTGGGGGAATCCAAAGGGAAAATAGGGTCTTACACGACTAATTAAAACACAGAGTCAGCCCGGAGGGGGTTTGAGAGAAGGGGGGGAAAGCAATAAAACAATCCTCTTCAATCTCCCAACAAAGTAACTCAAGGAAATTACTCAACTAAATATGGTTAACTGCACACTTGTGGATAGTGAGATTCAAGGTTTTCAGAGGCGGCCCTCTTTAGTTCAAAATAATAGCACTTGACAGAGTGAAGATTCAGAGAAGAAAAACTTAAAGACCGGAGCTGAATAAAGTTATCGAGGCAACGCGAGACTAACTGAAAATCAAGATGTCCTTTGGAGACAATCCAAACAGACAGCTAGTAATTAAACCGCTACCTAGAAAGCCTTTATTTGCCGTCATTAACACAGTTGTAAAAAAATGTGAGCAAAGCCGAGGAATGGTATTTCACTTTAGGCAATCAGTGCAAGGTCTCGCCTCACATAGCTATCTTGTTTACATAGCTATTCACAGTCACATTTGGCAGCTTCGCAACACTCCCAAAACCAAGACACTTGTAGGGTACATATGTCTAATCTCTCTGCCAAGCTACACAAGATACTCAAGAGACGGAATCTTGCTTGCAGCTGCCGTTCGGTGAAAAGTATTGCATATTTTAAAAAAAATGAATGTAAGTAAACCTGACTCCAGCTGGAGGTAGGAGCCACCTGGCAGATAAATTGATCAAATGTTATTGGTGAGAAAGCAGTGTGTTTCCTCTTGCTTTTAAAAAAAGAAATAAAGAAAAAAATAACTCAAAGTGTCTCGTTCATTTGCAGACTTTTTGAGAAATATGTGAGCATAAAACCTGCTTTTAATAGACGCTCGCGCTGCGTCTGGATTCACACAGAGCGCTCTGCAGTTTCCATTAGATCACAGCTTGCTGAAAAGGAAAAAGAGAAGCCAAGCTAGAGTAAACCCGGGTGTGAAATGCTCATAAAACTGTAAAATAATCGACCGAGTGTGTGTACTACGCCTGTAAAACTCACGTCTATGAGCAAACAAACGCACACGTGTAATGCCTCAGATGCTATTTTACCGAGCAACCCCCCCCCCCCACCACCACCACCACCACCACCACCACCACCACCACCACCACCACCCTGGTTCTGCTCAGACATTCTTGGAGCTCTCACATGGACTGTCTGTGTCTGTCTGATTCTCCGGGCGCGAACAGGGCCTCATTCATGTGAATAAAAGAGCAGTTCAGGCCGGCGCGGTGCGGCGCGGCGCGGCTGCACCCAGAACAGCCTCCGAGGAATGGGGCTGGATTTCCAAGAGGTTCCAGAGCGGAAGTTTACATTTCAGGAAAAAAAATCCTCCCCCCGTGAACAAAGGACACACGGCGGCATAAACAAACAGGATCTGACTCAAAGTGGCGTTCCAGAGGAGCCCGACGAGGCGGCCGTCAGGGCGAGCAGGACGCACAGCCAGCTGGGGATGTGATTATTGTGTGGTTACTGTCTCCCAGCTAATGTGCTCAGATAACCAGTGACTGCTCCATTTCACACAGGGTGCTGGACGCCTCACCTCCGCACACTGCCACCTGCTGCACACACAGAGGAACTGCACGCTGCTCAGGTGGGGGAACAGAGAGAGAGAGAGAGAGAGTGAGAGAGAGAGAGCCACTCACTAGAATTTATGGCATCTGTTTGCTCAATCTGCTGCTGAGGGCCTCTATGTATAAATACACACAAAATCAATTCTCCTCCTCTGGTCGCACGTGGCTGCTCTCAGCGAGGAAGATAATGATTCAACCACTTATTTTACAGATCGATGACTACATGGCAATCGTCTCAAAGGAAAACACAAAACTTTAGTTGTGTTTTTTTTTTTTGGTGTCTGTTTACACGACAACGCTGCACGGAGTCACTGGAAACGCAACGTGCTGAAAACGGGTCCCAAGGTGGAAGAGTGTCAGGTAAACACAAATCGTTTACAGAACGTTGCCATGAAAAAGTGCAAATCGTCTGAGACAAAAAAATGATCTCAGTTCCGCAAGCTCGTTTTCACGTCTCAGATTTCTCCCCACCTGACTCGGCGGCTCGCGTTCCTTCTTTTTTTTTTTTCGCCCCATTTAGTATGAAAAATAGCAGAAAGAAGTAATCTCAAAAGCAAATGTGTGGTCAGCGTGTCGGCGCGGGGCGCGCTGAGCCGAGGATGTGTTATTCAAAGAGACAGCGCACAGTCAGGGTGTCGAGGCTGCGTTATGAGATTAGACTGTTTTTTCGCGAGCGAATGGTTAAAAATCGGTCTGTGTGCAGTCGGAGCAGACAGTTTGGAGATCAGTGCTGAGGTCAAGAGGAGCCACTTAGCTGTGCTTTGGCCTTCCAACCCCTGCAGCGTTCAGAATCAACCGTTCCACTGTGGGAGTAGATAAAAAGCTTGGCAGCAGTCTTGCAACAGGAGACAGCTACATTTAGGCTCGGTTTGCTCAAACACGCAGGCTTTATTTGTGCGGTTTTTTTTTTTTTTGTTTTTTTTTTTTCCAGGAGGTACAAAATTGAAATGAATGGGACTGGGAGAGACGGTGTGAAGCCCACTCATTAGCGAGAATATATATTAGGTCAGCCTCACTGGTGCACATCCCCACAGGCATTAAATCCTCCTCCAAACAAACAAGCAAAAAAAAACCCACAGTGCTCTCAGTCACTACTAGACCGTGAAGGTCATCGAAAGAAATGTTTTTTTTTCCTTTATCACTTACTGTCACAATAAGTGAGCTAATGAGATGTACAGCGATGTTACAGGAGAGGAAGCCATCTCTGTTGAAGAAGTAATTGGAAGTGTGTCGTCTGTTGTCACGTGGCAGTCCTCTGCTTTGCGGTCGAGACGTGCGAATCGAGTGGGCAAGGGGAGGAGGCTTTTTCATTACCCGCACAGAATTACTGCTCAGAAGTGGTGAACTGGAAATCCTGCAAATTGCCTGTTTGGATGAGCATATTGTGCGCGGTGCGCGAGGCGTGCGACACGTCGAGAGAGATCGCAACCAGAGATAGAGCGCTGCTGTTGATATTCGATACTTGGCAGAGTGGAAACCTTACATGCGGCATGCTAACGCTGGGTGAATAGACAGAGGAGGCTTGTGGAAGACGGATGGGTGGAGGGGGTGGGGTGTGGGGGCGGGGGGGGGGGGGGGGGAGCGAGGCGCTCTGTTCCTGCACACATCAGCAGCAGGAGGGCAGGGATGCGCGCAGGCCACAGCAAGCCAATTACCAAACTCATTAAGTAACCTGCTAGCTGGCTTTGAACTGCAGCGGCTCTTTATCAGGCTGGATTCTCCACCGCCGGTGTGGACATTCAGATAGGTGCTTGCTGTCACTCCTGCAACAGTTTTTATATATATATATACATACATACATATATATAGCCAGAAAGACAACCCAAAAATGTCAAGACTTTTTTTTCTTAAAAAACCGTTAATTGGAAATAAATGAATAACAGATGAAAGAGGAGAGCAGATTGGCGAGCCTGAAGGTGCGGCGTTGCCAAAAGAGGAAGATCGAGGTAATGTTTACTAAAATAAAGGCAAATAATGAAGACAGACACAAAGTGAAGGATAGATTAGGAGGGATGAATGGGCGCCGACAGGCTGGAGAGGAGGAGATGGGACGGCGATACGGAGGAGGAAGAAGAGGCAGGATGAGGATGATGATGATGATGATGATGGAGATCCAGTGGGTGGGGCAGGAAAGAGGGGGGGGGCTGCGTTAGTCAGCGCTTCGGTGTCACAAAGCATTGTTGACTAACCTTGACTGCATTCACCTCCTAGCTCATTGCCACACAGCCTCTCAACAAGTATTGACACAACGACAGTCTGCAAGAGAAAACTGGAGGGAGGGAGGGAGGGGGGGGGGGGGGGGGGGGGGCAGAGAGGACAGGGGTAAAAATATGTGAATGATGAGTCAATGGAACAAACAGGGTGATAACAGATTGACAGTAGAGGTGTGTTTCTCTGTGTTGAACATATGGGGGATGTAGCCACTGAAAGATGCGAGGCGTCGCACAAATCACTCCACACACACACACACACACAGACACACACACACACACACACACTCTCGTTAACATTTGCGAGCATTAATTCTGAGCCAGTGTTCATAAACCACCGTGCGCACGCAAACACACACACAGAGCGGCATGCTTTTACCTGCAACACACACACACTGACAAAGACACGCTCCCCCACCCGAGAACCTCCCCCATTATCCCGTGAGCCCTCTCCTCTCCTCTCCGCCTCGCTCTACAAGAGCCTGGAAATAAAAACATCACAGCTCTGCCTCGCAGCACCTGTTCAATAACATTGACATTTCACATTCAGCATCTGCACGCCCAGATCCCCTGCATTTACTCTCTTTAACGCGCGCGCACACATAATGTAAGCATTATAATGCTGTCAAAGCCGGGATTGTGTCGACGGTGGAACTGTTTAAATCAGGTCAAGCACACATCCTGATGTGACAACATCTCTCTAAATATGAGAGCGATTCTTTCTTTTTTTTTTTTTTTAACTGTGAGAAAATCCTTTCCTCTGGCTCAGTAGTTTTCTGATCCACACAATGACTCCAACAAGCAACCGGTGATGAGAAGCGATTGTCAGCGCAGTGAGAAAAGGCTGCTTCGGAATATTTCTCTCAGTTCCAGATAAACTGCAGATTTTCTTCTGGCGCGCGACAGCCGAGAGAATAATAACACAAAAATCCGCGTAAATAAAACAGGATCTTTTCGTGTGGGAACTATGTTAAAATAAATCAATAGAAAGTGAAGTTGATGGCGTGAAGGCCTGCTCGCGTGGAACCTGCTTTCAATCAGAGTCAGCTGGGATCGGCTGCAGCGCCTAAAGAGGCATAAAAGATGAATGGATGGACGGATCAGTTGCTTTCTAAAGCTTAAGACGCAGAGGTCTCTCTTTGTCTCTACAAACAGTCCCAAAATCAGTTTCTTTCTTTTTTTTTTTTTTTTTCCCCAGCAGAGATAAAATTTGACAGTTCTGGATTAAAATAAAACACGTAGATAACAGATAATGGGAAAAGATAATGGGTAACCAATTATACAGACAGGACAGCAGAGCGAGTCGGAGGGTTGAAACGATCCCGTTTCTTATTCTCTCTGTGTCTCAGAAGGAATCACCCTCCTGAGTTCAGCTCGCATGAAGTGAAGTGGTCTGCTTGGTTTTTGAATTCCGAGATAACACCCGGTGTGCAGTGAATAAAATCAAAAGTATTCCAATCTGGGCGATCTCAGCGCTGCTCGACAACACGAGCAGCAGAGTTACTGTCGTCCACAGAGCGGCACAAAACACGCGCCTTTGATTTCGACATGTAATATGATGCTGAAAAGCAGGATTTCATACGACAGCGACGCGTCGGTGGGCCCGGCGGTGTCACCAGGTGCACTCCAACCTGAGCGGGGACATCTGTCTGAAAGCATTAGAGCCACCACAAGCCCTGCCATAACCACAGATTAAATGGCAGTAAATCTGAGGATTAGATCCACGTATGAATAGCTCACATCGATTTTGCAATCTCTCCAGTAACTCTGGGATTTTCACTGCGATAGACAATGTGGCTATCAAGCGCACACAAAGGGACTGGACTGGCTGTCTACTTCTTTAAAACCCTCTCAAACAGAGCTCTTCTAGCCACAAACACGTCGTAATCTGCTCATATCTCCATCTGAAGGCTGTGACCAAACAGCACAAGGCATGCAGCATCGTTCCTTTAACAAAGTGCCCATCTATCTATTCAGCCTCTCCCACTAGTCACAACACGGCAACTAAAACAAGCTCAAGAGGCCTAGAAACGTCCGCTCCTATCTGCTAGTGTGTGTGCTCATGTGAGAGTAAGATCACTTCTGCGCTCCGCCGGTTGAGGGTTATTATTTGTGAGCACCACGGGGCGATGCGAGCGATGACAAAGACGGACTGGCCTTTCCGTCTCCGTCTTCCCGGGCTCACGCAAATGCTCCCAAATTGTCACAGCAACCAATGTGACCTTCTTGACACCGCAATCCCAAAATCCTGTGCTGAAACCCCCCCTCCAACCCGACCGGCCGTGGCCCTTCGGAAGCTGGCTGACATCAAAGAGGAAAGCCGAGCTCTCATGACTTGAGTCCCCCTCTCAGTCTGTCCACTGTTCCACCATCAGGCTCAGTCGTCAAAAGTTGGGGGGGGGGGGGGGGGGGGGGGGGGGGGGGGCGTTCTCAAAAATGTAAACGGACCCCAAAATGTATTTTCACCAGGCCTCAAAGCCAAGCCGCCTGATTACAGCTGATAGGTCAAATAAACATCCTTCACAAGCCGTTACGAGCTAAAAAAGCAATTTTTAACAGTTTGTGCTGAAACGTTACATCACACAGTCCAAATCCCCCAGTTCAAGAGAAACTCCTCGAGGTCAGACGAAGGGGAAAGAATTCTCTAGAAGAAGTAATCGCACTAAATCAAATTACAATTAGCAGGCTCGGTGGCTGGTAAAGGAGTCATGCGACCGTCTTGTAGCTGGTTTCCAGTGTGATATAACGTTATAGTTGTGAGGATTGTAAAAATGTCTGCGCATGGGGCTTGTTGCTAACTAAATGCCTCAACGGACATTGTTATCACATGCTTTTCTGTCTTATCAAGATGACTAGATAAATAAAATTAAAGTGCTGTGTGAAGATTATGCTACTGAGCCACCCATGTGAGAAAAGAGATGTTATCTTCTGCAGCCATCAGCTGATCGCGAGGCTTGAGATGCAGCATGAAATGTCCCCAGCCAAAGGATATACAGTTCACTTCATAAATGACCTGAGGAAACTGAAAAAAAAAAAAAACGATAGAGTGGAATCAATTAATCTGCTACAGACAAGGATTGATCTTTAAACTACCATTCTGCAAAATCTCAAGCGAGCACGCGTCAATAGATGGACGACAGCATCAGCGCCCACTAGTGGCCCCCAACACTAAAACGATGTTTCCTCATGAAACGTGGCGTAAACGGCGCCTTGGTGAGACACTCCTGCCGACAGTGTTGGAAACAGACGTGAGTGAAAGAGAAGTGGAGAAACTCGGTGTGACAGTAGAGCTGCTCCAATTAGGTAAGCACATTGAGCCGTCAGGGCAGCACATTCATCAACACACAGAGTGCCAGTCAGCAGCAGCAGCTCGCCTCTCCACCACGCTACTGTTGCTGTGGTTTGGAGGGGTGGGGTGGGGGTGTGGGTGGGGGTAAGGGGGGGGGGGGGGGGGGAGAGATTTGGACCATTCTCCTCAGCATTTTGGCAGGGGAAATGTTTCTATGCATGGTTTGGGTGGTTTTTACTAGCATTTCGCTGCCCTAATAGATTGACCACAGGCTGCTAATGATATCATTATCATACATGCGGCGTAATTATGGAGACCAGCAGTGTGCCAAAATCAATGGACGGCAAAATCTGGATCAATTGATTAGTCTGCCGCTGTTAAGCTACTAAAACATATTTTGCACGCAGCCGATGTGTTGTTGGATGGGCTGCGAATGAATTGGGTCCCTGCCTGTTTTCGGGAGAGGAGCATCCAGACGTGGGGTTAGGCGGTGGATCTGTGCCACGCAAGAAGTGAAGTGAGTTGGCAGGGCCGAGGAGCTTCCTCCTGCTCATCACGATATCAAGCCCCAGCCACTGCCATTACCACAAAGCAGCAAATTAGGGCTCAGATCGCAGTGTTTAACATTCCTGACAAAGTGAAAACAAATGAGCGCAAATATCATGTTGCTGTTGTCCCGTCGCCATTGTTATTTCCACCCTTCCCCACAACATCACGGTGGTTTTTATTCTCCGAACCGCATTTTCTGCAATGAGCCTTCAACTCGGGCAGGGGACAAAAAAAAAAAGCGGATGAACTTCGTCACTGTGAAAAACAACAGACTGGTTTTGTTTAAGATCCGGACTTGAAACGTTTGAGGACACAACATGTGGAGGAAACTATAATCAAATGAAATGAGACTCTTCCAGCACAGCAGTGGGAACCACTTAGTAACATTTCCTCTTTCCTTCAGCAGCACAGTGGGGGTGATGCCGGCGAACGTGCTCGGAGTTATGCGATTAGTGGAAATGAACGCTGACATTTTAAAGAGCAGGTACTGCAAGTCGGTGGGCTTGATCGGGATTCGCGAACTAAAACTTGTAGAAACAAACAGGGCTGGCACCATTTGAACACATGGACCGTGACATACTGCTTTTAAGAGGTTTTAATACTGAGTTTAAAAAGATATTCAGCCAATTTTTTAAAAAAAAGACTGTTGGCAGAAAAACAAAAAAGCTAATCTGGAACATGTTTCTATCAGATTTCATTGCTGACTGTTGAGAATAATAAATGCAACTCTTCTTCTTAAGTACTAATATAACTAGGAGACTGATCAATAAGGAAAAAGTGTTTTTCTTGGCAGATATAGATTCATTTAGCTAAAAAAAATATCAAAATCAATCATACACCACTGGAACAACACACTCCTCTAATAAAGTCACATATTCCAGGCATCACAGAGCAGGTATTTATGCTATTGCACTGCTTTAGGTATTCGTCTCTGAGGTCCACCTCCTGAGTGTGTCGTGAAGCCTTCCTCGCCCTCTTCCTGCCACTGACTGGGTCTCAATCATGACTGTAATTTGCGAGCAGCCTGATTGTGTTAGGAGGAAGCTGATTGCCCTGATGAGCAGAGAGCTGCTGAAGGGAAGAAAGTGGGCCATCCACACCGAGCAAATAATGATAATAATGTGACTCCAATAACAACCGGGGGGTGATGCAAGGTTTCCACCAAGAACAAAACGTTTCTCCAGGATTGCCCCGCTCCCGCTAAACACACACACACGGAAACAAATCCAACACGAGTTCATCTCCAGTCAACTTTGGGCTCAGGGCCTTGCCAAGAGTAAATAGTTTAGCAATGCAGCGGCACCATGTAAATCACATTTTAGCGAGCCCAATATATCCACGGGGTTAACTCTATCCTCGGGTTTGCCTGTCGTCGTGCTTGAGGCAGCATGATGCAACCTATTTCAGCTTGCAAAGGCTAATGCAGCTAAATCATAGCGAGTGGACTTGAATGCTTGACACCGAGCTTACCGGCACACTAGCTAGCTCGAGTGGGCGAGAAATGAACCTTGTTATGTGTCCTGACACTGGGCCCTGCTCCCCGGCAAATAAAAACATGCCTCTCACTTACTGGCTGCCTGCGCTCGCAGCCCCATACATCAGCATTATAAAGGAGCCCGGCAGCCTCAAGGTCAGCTCAATTTCCTCCCGCCGTTATGAAGTATCAGAATCACAGCAAGAGGGGGCACCCACACACATGTAAAGAAATGATTTAGGGAGCGAGGGAGGGGAGGGAGAGCGAGAAAGAAAGGAAGAAGGGGGGGATTTGGAGTGTGAAGGAGAGGAGGATGTGTAATACAATAGGGAACTGTGACAAATCACCAGGAGAGAAGCAGCCTCTCCTACAGTAAGGATGTCTGAGTGTGGACATTTGTGAGGAAATGGGAGAGAATATTAAGCCTACTTGCACATTCCCTGCACTAAGAATACATGTAGTCTGCGGCATCGGTAATGGGATCGAACAGGTTCTGTTTAACAAGCCCATCTGACTTGTGGAGAAGTGTAGTCTATGAAACTACAAAGCAATTAGGCCGCCTGAATTATTGTCTCAGAAAATGTGAATACGATGTTTACCACCGACTGTAATTAAATTCTGAGCTGTTACATCGGAATAACAGCAACCTAATGCAAACCTAATGCCTCCTTTCCTTTTGAGATCTGGGCCCATTCATCACATGCCCAAGCAATTTGATAAATTACAGAGAAGCATGAAAGCTGATCATGTGCGTAGCGGAGAGCACTGCCGTGTGTGTGTGTGTGTGTGTGTGTGTGCGCGTGTGTGTTCTGCCTCTGCCTCAGTCGGCAGCCATCCTTGGCTGCCTCGCTGGCTGAGGTTTGACATCTTCAGCTAAGAGCCTGGGGAAATAACAGCAAATTCACTTAATGGCACCACCTCATCTATTCCGCGTACGGAGAGAGCGCGCACAGAAGAGGGAGAGTTCCTTGAGGTGTTACAAAATGGCTGTGCGGCTGCTGTCTCCCGCTTGTGGTGGTGATGGTGGTGCTGGGGAGGGAGGGAGGGAGGGAGGGAGGGAGTGCAGGCAGGTGTGTGTGTGTGTGTGTGTGTGTGTGTGTGTGTGTGTGTGTGTGTGAGAATAAACACACACTGTATTGAGATCCATCACGGGTCCCGGTCAGCCACCAGCTGTAATTTGCAGTCAACTCTGACCCTTTGAGAAAAAGGCAGCCACCACATGCTGCCATTGCAAAGCTTTTTGTGGTGACAGCACAATCTGCTACGGTGTGTGTGTGAGTGAGTGTGCGTGCGTGTGTGTGTGTGTGTGTGCGGCGCGTACTATCATCTGTACGTGCAAAAGACAAACATATGCAGGCCGAGACCCGGCGACACTGAGAATACCTGCAGGTATGTGCATGCCTGTTGGTGCAGGTGTAAGTTTGCTGTGTGTGTGTGTGTTAGAGTGTGTGTTTGTGTATGTGTGTCTCTGCAGGGAGCGCTACAGAGCCAGAGGTATAATGGCCCCACTCCATCTTTGTGTGAGGTATTGCAGAGCAATCCGGAGCAGAGCCCGGCGGCTGGGGGGGAGCCTGGGCCGGCTTTGCAGTGGGATAACGTCTCAGGGTAAAAGCGGGTTTTGCTATCGGTGCAGGCCGAATCCCCTCAGGGCTATTTTCAGAGCCCGTGACCCCGGCACGACCGGCTGGATGACGTCCCAGCGCCGGCAACACGGGAGGAGCAAGACCCCAAGCCACGCCGCTGCACGCCTCCTCACTGAAGCACAACATTTCATCCAGCGGTCCTCAACAGCTCAGCTATCGTTCAGACGTTTTACTTAAAGACTCGACGGCTCAATGACTACATTTACATTTACATTTACAAGGACTGCAGTTTATCAATAATTCACCCCATGGAGACTGTACTCTGAATAATAAATCGCCATGTAAACATTCCTATCCAATTACCTGGAATTGAATGCAGTCATACTGGGCGAGAGCGTGATCACATTAAGACGTGTTCTTCACAGCACCTCAGATATGTGCACACCTTAATGGAAGGATGAATCACGATCGAATCTGTCGGTGTAGTGCAGCAGTCAAACGGCTTGATAAAAGAGGCTCTACGGTCTGACTCAGCTTTCATGTAGCTGAGATGAATCGTACCAACGGCCGTGTTATTGCAGAGTGTGTGTTAAGCCGGTAACACGGCGGCAGCGGCTGCAGGGAGGCGAGGCAAGGAGAAACTCTGGGAACAAATGGACACTGCAGCCTAATGTGGAGGAGGAGCCGCTCTCCAGATATTAATTGGGCTGTTGTGCTGCGCAGCATATAAATGTGAACTGGTAATCCATTTAAACAGCTAATAAAGTCCTTTGGTAGAACACTTTTATTTATGAGAAGGTGTCGGTGCGACGACAAGCTGCTAATAACACAAATCACACCTACAGCAGCTTTCATCAACTTAAGACCAGCGTCTACAGCTCACACCAGGAGAGCATTTTTCATTATCTAAATCTATACATTTTCCTACTACTTTTTTTATTTCATTGTCTTCAATTCAGCTTTAATGAAACTGTAATGTTTTTGTCCAATCAGCTCCAGTCTTCAAGATCACATGAAAGAAGAAGGAAACTTACTTTGTTTTGAGATTCAAGTTAAAATGTCAAAAATAAAAGTCAAATTAAGAATGAAACTCAACATTAAAAATTAGCTGCACCATGTGTTCCTTTTAAATACGCTTTGATACAATCTTAAAATAAAGAATATTTTGATTTTACTCTCCTCAAAATGCACTTTAATCTCATTTTGTTATTATTTCAACACCTTTTACACAACATTTTCAATCAAACCGCACAACTTTCAGCTGTGTTTTGGATGTTGGAGCCACTGAAAACACAACATTTTGGATACTGGCTCCCAAGGTGGATCTTATGGAAAACTCTCCTACGGCTCTATGGAAATTGGGGTGAATGTAACTTTTCTGAAACGCTGCTGCTGTGCATGCATGCTAGGGATGCACATTTTCAATTTTTTTTTTATTACCGATAACTGACGCCCTTTAACCGGTTAATAACCGTTAACCAACAAGATTTAAGGTCCGTCCATGCTTCACATGTCCGCGTGGGTATGCGTTGCGCACGCGTGACGTAAAAATCGTTATGAATTCCTGTTCGCTAGGGTCCACTCGGACCGATCCGCGGACGTCCGCGCAGCAGCCAGAATTTGTGACCGCGTTGCGCACAGGTATACATGCGCCAGAGCGTCACGGCAAACAAAACATGATGGTAAAAGTGACGGTAGACGGAGCTACAGCCTGATGGCGCCACACAAAGACACCCAGAGAGGGAAAAACTCTTGGACAGAGAGCGCAGACTGTCGGCAGGGATGAGAAGGTCTGCCGACAGAAGTGAAAGTATCTAATCGCTTCGGCGGCACCCCTGCGATTCAGAAACAGAAAAAAAAAGGCTAAATAAACTTTAGTGAGTGACTGACTCGGCCCTGTCCGGTGCTTAACTGCAGATTGACAATGACAGCAAATACTCATCTAAAACGTAAAAAAAGCTACAAGATTTGGATATAATTAACAGTACTGTAGGCTTCAATCGTCTCCTATTGCTTTTTAAATAATGTCGAGAGTGAGCGCGCTGGTGATTTCTTTGTGTGTTCTGATTAATTTCCAAAATAAAGTTTTAGCTTCTGAAATCCGATTTTTAAACAGTTCTGATGGAGCGTAATGTTCATCTGGATGATGCGGCTTCAAACCGAACCGTTTCACTGTAAATCTGGACGACCTGCGGCGTGTCTGGAGATAAAGAATAATATTCAATGTAACGCTGGTTTTGTGCCACATGCGTAAATGCGCACAAAGATACACACCCTCCCCGATACAACATGAAGGCAACTGGAATTAATCAGTGACTTAAGGTGTCGTCTGCAGCGCCGTCATTGATATCTGCAATATAATGCCAGCGTGCATGAAGACGCATGGGCTCTGCTCCAGCTGGAGCTAAAAAAACAAAAAAACATAACTGATAGTATTAATCGGTCAAAGTTCCTGTTATCAGTTAACGGTTAACCATGTGCATCCCCCATGCACGCCATATTTCTTTTGCTCATGTGAGTCGATGAACCATAACAACGATGGCGGCCTGCAGAGTGTGATGACTCCTGGTCCATATTCTCCTGGGACCACTGCTGATGTTTATAGCATATTGTTCTCTACGTGGCTTCATTACAAAAACAACAAGAACAGATCAGACTTGAATGTCATTTATTCCTTGAAATGCAAAATAGAAATAACTCTAGTTTTCTTTTTGAAGTAGCTATATATCCAGTGTGATCTACAACTTCCAGCAACGCTGGAATCCATAATGGAAGCTCCACCATCTTCAAATTGAAACCCCAGTTGCCAGGTATTCGACGTTGGGCGTTATTAATTCATCATCCTGTCACTCCGTCATTCACTCGCTCACTCATTCACCCAGTCAGTGACAGACAAGCAGCTTTCTGGGGACGGCCTCATCAGCCCGGCCAGAAATGAAAACCGAGCTGTGCCTAAACCGCTGTGATCTTCCACCAGGCATATGTTAGATATCAGGAAGCCACGCTCCGATCCCTCCAGACTAAAGCTCCCATCTGTCTGAATGTGAGGGTTGTGCTGATGCGGCATTAAGGCCACGCCGTGCTCCTTTGTGTTAATAGATGGGCTGATAACAGGTGGATAACCCGTATCGGGAAGATGGATGCCTCCTGCGAGCGCTGCTCTTCTATAAACCCCTCTCCTCTCCCGTCTTGGTGAATGGCTCCCCGCGGTGAGCTTGTCAGCCCCCTCTCCGTCTCTTTTTCTCTACACCTGCAGCTGACACGGCGAGCGTTCTGTCACCCACCTCTCTCCTAGTCCCCCTTGAGAAAATATTCCACCCCGCCCGGCTCGCTCCCAGCAGCCCCTGGGGCCCGGGACAATTAAAAACGAGGCAGGAGCTCAGTGGAGCTGTCACGCTGAGGCTCAGGCGGGACCTCGCCTGACGTAGGGGGGATTCTGCTATGTGAGCCCAAGGAAAATAATATAGTATGTCTGTTGTACTTGAGATCAACATTCACTCTAGTCCAAGGTGATAGCAGCATATCAACACCCTGAAAGCAATGCAGTCTGGCTGGAGCGATATATTTGGCCTTACAGTATTCAGACATTGCCTGACTGCGCACACACACACACACACACACACACACAAATCCACTGCTATATTCCAGTGTCAGCCAATTACAGGCCTGCCCTGACTGCCCTTGACTACACTCCCTAACCTCCCTCTACAATCCATGTCAAACCCCTCTGCACTGATTTTCCTGGCACTCTTGCTCCCTCCGTTGCTTCTTCTTCTTTTACTCGGAGTCTCTGTCTTTAGGGTCTGAAATATTTAGCAGCTCCATCTAAATACCCCTCCAGGCAGCGAGTCGGAGCCGTCTCCCTCAGCCAGGTAAGAGGTAACGAGAGAGCGGGAGTGGCAGACAGTGGAGGAAGGGCTGGTGTAATATCTCATCAGCATTATTAAATCATTTCTTCCCGTGGCAGTCCCTGGGTGGTCTTGGCTTGTGTTATTTCGCAGTCAGGGTTCAGTGGCCTCGGCTCCTAGGGTTTGAGTCTGGCCGCTCTCCTGAGCCCGGTGCTGTGCTAAGCGGGCGTCGGGGGAGTTTCCCCTCAATTAAGCAGAGGTAAAGTAATGCCTCTCACCGTGGCGGCGCCATGAATACATTAGTCTTGCTGTCACCACGGGCTACGGCATCGGGGTGCGTGAAGAAGACAGACAGCTGCTGAAGCGGGTTAAACAAGCCAGTGTGAGGCTGGTAACGCATTCAGCTAAGGCAGAGGGAACGCCTGCAGCACCTCATCGGAAAATATGATCCTATGTGGATGATTCACTGGCGTATCTATTACTATGAAGAGAAACACTTTGTTTGAGAGCTACGGGGCTGAGAAGTTGTTTTTAGCCGTATGAGTCGGAGACTCTGGAGGACACTCGATCCTTGTTGTGCTAATTGAAGCTCATTGCAATGATGCAGATGGGAAAAAAAAATAGTCTGACCCACAGCCTTGGACCATACCGCCAGGACCGTAAATCTCTATGTTGATGTTTTCACGATGAGCTTCACTGAGAACATACTTTTACAGACCCAAGCCAACGTCAAAATATAATGATAACTCTTAGTCTGATGTGCTTAGAAATACAAACAAGTGAGGCGTCGACAACACCCACACAGATGGCCGAGTCTCTCTCATTAACAGTGATCAAATACATAGGATGGCTGCCTCAATTATGCGCTTGCTGTTCTGCACTGTGCTCTTGTTAATTGCGAAATTTGAAAAACCAAAGCCGCACTTAAAGCAGCGATCGAATCAATCCGGGAGCGGAACCCGCACACGAGGATCAGGCCACGGTTTTACTCCGTCAGAAAAGCCCAAGTGAAAAGGGGGTTTATAAAATCACAAATATGTCAACAGAAGCAATAATGCCTTTCTTTGTCTGCCGTTATGTGCCAGTATTACAGTGTGCTGGACAGGCGTATTGAAAAGGGCTGATTGATGGCTTCACTGTGGACCGCCTGTCCACCTCTCTCCCTGATGAGACATGTCAATGTAAAGACACATGAATGCAGCAGTCTGTCCTCCATTTTCTCCTCCTCTCCTCCTCCTCCCTTGTCAGAGGCAGGGAGAATGACGCAGTAAATACAGATGCTGTGCGCGCCGTAATTCAGGGGCCCGGCTTGCCTTTTATCTGCCGTGACAGCTTCTGCTGCTGTCGAAATCAAACACCCGGGCGTGAGGAAAAAGCTAGTATTCCCTTTAATAAACTGCCAGACGGAGCAGAGTGAGAGCAGAAAAGGAGGCACTCAGCTCTGCTCGGCACTGGCCAGGCTTGGCTAAGCAGCAGCTGAGGGGAGCAGCGCGGTAGGAACGGGGAGGAGAGCGCTCCTTCAGGCATTAGTTGGTATTATGCAGCTCACGCAGGCTTCAGGCATCCAGCATCATTGCGCTCACTGAGAGCCGTCTGAGCCAATCGGTCAGCGGGGAGAGTTGGCCACTCGGCGCAGACATGCACACTGAGATAAGGACTGGTGGAGGAGACGGGCGGCCCACTCAGCACCTGCTCCCGACTGCACCGCTGCCCCTGCCACTTGCTCGGGTCAATTAACAACGTCCTTTTTGTTTTTCTCCCCGCATGTTCTCCATTGGGATGAAGCTGAAAAGATGAAGCTGAGTCAACATCTGACTGGCGGTTTCTGACACGGGGAAACGTGTGCTCCGTTATAATTACACAACAAACACTGAAGACGTTTTACTTGTAGCTGCAGAAACATGGGGACTCGATCACTGGTGAATAAAACACACCGATGTCTGATGTGCAGCACTGCCAAAAGGAAACAAGAGATGATACTCGATGATCTACATAATTGACAGGTTATTTAATAAAGAGAGCAAACATTCTCCCCGAATTCACCCTTTTCCCTTTGTGTGTGTGTGTGTGTGTGTGTCTGTGTCTGTGTGTGTGTTGAACAGGAGGATGAAGAGGGCTGCTGCTTTGGAAATAGACAGCTTTTTGTTCTGAACCCACAGCTGTCACCAGCATAAGAGGGCCAGTCAGTGGCTGCACACATTTCACTTATACACACACACACACTCGCCACCGCAGTAGAGGACAGAAGATAGGACGGAGGGTTGCGCTTTAGGTGCGAGCGCCCCTGAGGGATTGTGTGTAATGCACGGCGGCAGCGGACGAGGCGGCAGGAGGGGGAAACCACTAAATACCTGGTCAGTGTTTGGAAGCATGCTCCGCCGCGGCGCCCCTAACACCATTAACGTTCTTCCTTATAATCCAATTATGAGCCATGTGTGTCCACATCAATCAGCCGCCTCCATTTGAGCCCCGGTTCTTCTTTATCACCATTACCACTGCAGTAATTGAGGCGGCGCTATGGAGAGGCTGTGCAGTTTGCCTCCATCTGGGAGGTCAAGAGGAATGCAATTGGTTGACAATGATTATGCTGGGGCTGATTAGGCTATGGGGCTACCGCTGAATATTTAGCGCTGATTAGACTAAGCCCTGTAGAGAGCCATGTGGCTCGCTAACAAAAGGGGCAAGCCACAGGGCAGGAAGAAAAGGCGAGTAATCAGCGCAGGGTCATTCAACAGGGCTATCGTACACTTCCAGTCCCATTCTCACATCTTTATTTCCTGCTAATCACGAGCACCACTATGATGCTGCTAGCTTGGTTCCTTTTTTTGTTTTTTTTGTCAAAACAAGCAGAAACTGTGAATGAGAAAGAAATTAACTGGAGTGTTAATATTCTTTGTTTTCTAAGTGAGATTATTAATTACCGTTTGGACCTTATACGTGTAAATACGTACAGTTTGCGGGGACGTGGTGCTAAACCAAAAAAAAAAAAAAAAAAAAAAAAAAAAGAGGTGCGTTATTAAATCAGGCACAAAATGGCTCCACGAACGCCCAAGTGGAGACGCCGGCGCTTTGTTTCTCTTCGGTAATTGCGATATTTACAGAGAAATTGAAGAGCACTCCTGAGTGAGGCGGGGGGAAAGAGAGCACGGCGATAAAGAGACAAGAGGAGAGAAAATGACCAGGAGAAATGACAGCAGAGCAGAGGAGGGGCAAACAGATGGAGCCAGGCGGGAGAGACACGCACTTATTTGCAGTGACTTCAACCGTCTTGATCTTTGGTAAAGGGGTGAAGCTGATTAGGTTGATATCAAACGGCTGCTTGAAGCAGCAGCACAAACCGCCGGCGAGCCGGGTTCCCTCGCGCTCTCCTTTATTCAACGCCGCACAGCTTGTCAGGGTGACAGATGCAGACACGACCGCTGAACTAAATCACTCTTTTCCAGCACATTAACCTCCGTGTCCCTCCACCTTTTTACGCAGAAAACACACCGACACGGGGGGGGGGGAAACACTCCAGCGCCGTCCCGCACAATGAGAAGAGCCCACAAACCCCACCCAAGTCATATTACCGCCGCTACTCCTCAAACGACTAAACAGGAGGAAACATATCACACCGTCAGGCTAAATAAATCACCGCCTGCTGCTCCCACAGGGACCGCTGCTTCTGTTTTTTTTTTTTTTTTCTAAACCAGTATCGGTGACAAAAATGATCTGGTGTGAAGCAGAAAGCACGAACACATGGAAATGATCAATAATATTTTAATTACTGCAGCCCGTGATTATGAGATGTAGCATTCACTGAATGAAAATGTAGATGGACGCGAGCCGGGCCGGGCCGGGCGTCGGGACGGTGTGCAGCGGCATGGAGGAGGGAGGGGATGGGAGGACTGGCGTAAATGATTCATGGTTTGATATCTCTGCTGTATAATGGGCTCCTCCGGGGAGCTGCCGGGGCTCCGCTGCAGCGACCCACTGCTGCCTGGCTCGCTCCCGACTCTGCTTCTGCCACCGCTGCCCGGGATTCACAGAGAAAAAAACAAAAAAGAAAAGGGGAAGGAAAAAAAAAAAAAAAAAAACAACCTCTGCCTGCCGTGAAAAGTGGCTCAGTGAAAACACGAGAGCGGGGATGTGCACATACCAACATAAAAGGAAGCGACTTGATTCAATATCGTCTGACAAAGTATCTGGGGGCAAACGGGGAGGGGGAGGGGGAGGTGGGGGGGGGGGGGGGGGGGTGAAGGAGGGGAGACAAGAAAATACCAAACTCCTTCTAGGGAGAAAACATTAGGCGGCACAGATTCAGAGGATACTTGTAACATCTAATGGGAATATGCTAGCACTTCTTCAAAGACAGAATTATTCACATCGGACATGAAAAAAAAAGAAGAAGAAGCAATTGTGCATATGTGAGTGAAGCTGTAAGCATGCACACACACACACGCACTATGTCGTCCCACACACACCGCGAGGCTGTGATACATTCAGGAGGAAAAGGCACTCTGAAATGAGTCCGGGGTTCATTCAGTGGCTCACAAAGGTAAATCAAGTCGACATCTTTCAAACTTACAGCCTGTTCAGTGGAAATTTTACCTCCTTTTGTTCCCTGCTGAGCTCAGAGGATTGATACCTTCTATTGGCAGCAACTGACTTATTAATCACAACGATTCAGAGCGGCGGATTTGGCACCCGACTGAAGATTCGGATCTTGAAAAATACCTATGTTCTACAAATATTACAACCTCCCTCAATTACCATATTTATGCACATGAGGGTTACGTAACTGCGAGCTGCGGCACAACTTCCCCTTCGCTCTCACTTTGGCTCAGCTGATGGATAAATGACACAAGCTACGCATTTTCTTTTCTCTGCACTTGATCCTTGTCAGTTGCTGTTAGCTGAAACTGGAGACAGGCAGAGCTTCTCCGTCCTCACAGCACCTCTCCAACACTGCTAATCGGCTCCGCGCAAGTGGAAGTCAAACATCACAAGCACTGGATTAATGTCACATTTATGAAGCTTCTTCTTTTTTTGTCAATGCTCGTTTCAAGCAGGTAGAGAAAATCTCATTTCCGTCCTCTAATACAGCAGAATGATACGAAGAGGTTCTGGAGGTGAAGTGGAGAGGTCACACAGGCAAAGCGAAAGCTTTTTTTTTTTTTTTTTTAATGAAATTAATTACATTTAAGAAGCAATCTTCAACAATATGCATCAAATCTGCAACTCCGTATGCAACCCAGAGGACAGCGAAACAAATAAGATTAAGCAGGGAAGGAAAAAAAAAAAAAAAAATTCACACAACAAGCACAACATTTCCTCCTCCACAGGGAGCCGTCCAGGATAAAACAGAGAGTAACTATAAAAAGAAAGTGGCTAAACTTAGCGCTTTGTTTTAAGACAGGCTTTAAAAATCGCAGCCTTAAGTCCTTCATATCCCCCCCATCAGCCAACCCACCCCCGCGCTGTACCTTCCTCTCAACCATGGAGAGACAGAGGTGGGGGGGGGGAGAAAAAAAAATGAAGAGATTAGGGTTGTAACGTGTTGGGCTAATCATAACATAGACAGTTTAGTGCCATCTCGCATAATTAAATGCTTTGCACTAACCACCTAATGCATACTAATTTGGAACAATCCACTCCTGGAGTTGGCAGACCATGAAGCTCCCTGCAAAGGAGGTGCTCCTCTCTCTCTCTCTCTCACTCACTCCGTGTGTGTGTGTGAGTGTGTGCAGTTATCAAAGACACACACACGCACACATACACACACTGATTTGCAGAGGAGTAAAGGTGCTAAAGGTCAGGCCGTGGACTTGAAAGAAAAGGTCAAGCATTATTACAACATGACTAAATAAACAGGCAGTGGCCCGTCCGCCGAGGATGCTGGGAGCTTCCACCTGCGAGCGGCGCTACCTGGATGTTCGGCTGCGTTTGGGATTCAGCCTCATCCCTCGTCTTTATCCACATATCCGTCCGGCTCTGCGACAGCTGACATGAGGACTGTCATATCCTGCCTGGATTCTTATCCCCCTGCTGGCTTTATTGCTCTCTTCCCTTCCCGAGTCACAAACACACACGTATGCACACAAAGACACGCACGTACACACACATCGAGCGAGAGAGAGAGAGAGAGAATGGAGCGGGGCTGCTGGAGCGTGCTTTAAAGCACATTAATATTAATTGCGGCAGTAGCTGGAGTGATAACATAGACAGTGGAGGGAGAGGGAGGAAGGCAGGCAGCCCCTGCTTTTTGTTGGCGGCGCTCCTCATCTGCTGGATGGCCGTGGTGAGACGGCAGAATGATGAGCATTTCATCTTTGAATTGCTTGTTTTATATTAAAAGGGGTCTACCCCTGCCAGCGAGGGGAATTTGTGTTTGTGAGGAGTTATTGTGTGTGGGCGGGCGTGCACATGCGCGAGCGTGACCGTGATGGGAAAAAAAAAAAAAAAGAGGGAGAGAAAAAAAAAAAACCTAGGATAGATGAATTATTAGAGTAGTGGCTACATCAACAGCAATAGAAATGTGCTTCAAATAACAGAGAGTGCTTAAGCGATCCGGCTTTTATCTCCCCTACTACTCCTGGCTTGGCTACCTTTTATGTCCTCCACGCTGAACTAAGTATTCTGAGAGCAATGAGCTCTGCTAAAGATGTAAATAATCTACCGTTCTGCTGAGAGAAACCGCTTTTTCAAGACAGAGAAAACATAGATTGTGTTGAAGCCCGTCTCCCCCCTCCTTCAGGAATCGCAGGCAGCCAAAGGCATCAACAGAGGACAGCTATATCTTCATTTAATTTTTCTTTTTTTCTTTTTTTCTACCTCACCCCCGCCCCGCTTCTAGTTTTGTCAATTGCTATTGAGAGAGCCGCTGCTGTCTTTACTGCCGCCTCACAGTGGTGGGTTTTTGTTGTACGGTTTTTGTGCTTCTGTTCCGATTTCCCCCAAGACTCATCAATGCCCCATTACCAAGTCAAATCAGGTGGTGCTGCAGATATTTGCTGAGAACCGAGGCTGCAAGGAGAGACACACACACACACACACACACACACACATTAGAGGATTCGCTCAAGAAGCCTGGGAGGTTTTTTTCCTTTTTTTTCCCTCTCTCGAGCGTCGGCTCCGCGGGATCAGGAGCAGGGCGAGGAGGTGAACAGAGGAGAAATCACTGCTGGCTAAATGCTTGCGAGTGGTTTATGGCTCAGAGGGCAGGGAGGGAAACAGAGATGTGGTAATGCATCTCCCTGACACTCTAAGCAGCCCGGCAGATTGTAATCTCCGGGGTCCTTCAGTAGTCACACATTATTGTTTCTCATTTCACGTGTCGCAAACAATTAAAAAAAAAAAAAAAAAAAAGCGCCCGTCGATCCCGCCGCCTCGTGAAGCGCCGTTCGCTTCCAAAACCCAAACTCGCACAACCTCCATTCTGACATGCATACCGTGCACACGTACACCCACATTCCTGAGCTCAAATTCCTGGAGAATGTCACACGTATTTCTCACTTTCATCGTCTTTATCTCACTGAGACAGCAAATACGAGGTGGACCAGCCCCGTGTAATGTAAGCAAGCTGCCTTCGCAAGGTAGCGTGATAAAGAGAAAAGCGAAAAAGAGAAAGAAACGGGGAGGAGGGGTGGGTGTAAAGACAACGTGTCCTTTTAGTTTCCTCTGCCTGTTGTCATCCTCTTCATAGCAGCAGCTACACAGGCAGGGAAAAAAAAAAAACACTCAGACACAAGAAAAGAGAGGAAGAAGAAATAAAGCAGCATTGTTTCATGTAGAGATTTTCACAACCCTGTTGCTGATTAGAGGAAAAAGGCTGAGTGCTAAATACAGAGAAATTAGCGGAAGAAAGGGAGGACTGCTGCTTCCAGGAAAAAAAAAAAGAGGTTTGACGGAGGTGGAGGTGATTCTCCTCACTTTGACAAAGCTCTCACACCGAGGAGGGAAAATTTAAACTCCTGCTGTTATGTGATTTTTTTTTTTTTTTTTTTTTTTTGGGGGGGGGGGGGGGGGGGGGGGGGTGTTGTTTCTGTGCTCTGTGCATGCATGGTGGTGCATGTTCGCCAGCCGCACGCCGCCTTCCTGCTACCTCTGCCTGGCTTTGTGCCGAGCGGATCGTTCGCTTTGTGCCAGGAATAAAAGAGGAGAAGGCTGAAACTCCGACGGCGTCCTCCTCGCACTCAATCACAATCACCAAATGTGAGCGCAAACAAAACATCCCTCCACCTTGATGAGAGATTCGCGGGAATGGCACCGAACCATCTCGCCCGCCAATCACGGCGCTTTAAAATTAACCAGAGCAAATCAAGATGGAGCGCGGCTGACGGGACCCATCCAGTTGGAATTATTTGAGATGTGACAAGCACTTAATCAAGTTGTCATCGGCGGCGTCCCACTGATGTGGAAATCCAGAGGAATATTTCTGGGGAGGCTGGACGGGGCTCATCTGTTTGGTCGGTCACGCCAAATGAAGGCGGTGAAAATGAGGCGGTGGCAGTCCCGCGGATCTTTGCTAGAGGTAAAGTAGGGGTGTGCAACATTAGATTGTGAAGGATTAGAACATTTTCTATGTGTTGCAGTTCTATACTGACACACAGACGCATCACAATCACTGACCTGACCAAACAATCATAGCAAATTACGAGCATGTCCATTTCTGTTGTGTCGCGAGGAACAGAGGTATCTGAAGAGTAGACGCCACATAGACTGCTACTATCTACTGGCGCTGATGAGCAGTGGGGCCGCCATCTTGGTCCAGTCATCCACTCTCCTTAGTCTACATCCGTTTGGCAGGCACAATGAACTGTCAGCGCATTTAATCTATCGTTACTTGCTGAATACTAAACTGATTTTCACCATTTTTTTTTTTAAGTGTGTGTGTGTGTGTAAATGTCATACGTGTGTATTATACAGGACACATGGTTTAGAGTATTCTAATATTGAGAGTAGGCTAAACGGTAATAAAACATTCCAATATGTGACATATAATCATTTATTTTGAAAAATAATATATATAGGTGTGTGTGTAGCTATGTTTTACATCAGAAAATCAATTGGTTACAGTGTTCACAAACTTGGAAATTAATCTCAAAAATAAATGGAAAAAAATCTATTTAATCGTTTAAAAAAAATCATGTTATACGCCTATCTTATCCCCCTATAAAGCTTTTTAAGTCGATCACCGAATCAGATTGGTACGATCAACTGGCACTCAAGGTCAAAGCATCGGGGTCGGTATCGAAAATGAAAAAGCGAAATCAGAGCACACCGCCTTGCTGATGCTCGATCCCGTCAGATCTCAAGGTAGAGCCTGGATAGGAGGCAGTGAGGGAACACCAGGAAGTCTGGGTGAACGCAGTGTGAGAGTGAGAGGTTGGTAGTGGTCAGTTGGGCCAGAATGGAATAAAGATTCTCCTGAATTTGGTGGTTTGACAGTTGACAGTCACCATAATAACAATCCAACTTGGTCATCTGTCAATATGAATGTCCAGGTACTAACATTACGATGCTTTTAGCGTAATGTTCTTTGCTTGTGTATGATTTCATTTAAAAAAAAAGCACCTATTAATAATGATACAAAAAGAAAACTGCATCGTTTTCAGCCTTTCTGCCGTCTTTATGTAAACAGACATCATTTTCAAAACGTTGTCGTGTACATGCGAAACGTTTCCGATACGAAAACACAAAAACGATAAACGGTGCCTAAGTGAGTGAACCCTATGCCGAGTCGATTTGAGTGTCTGGAACTTGTCGGTCAGAGTGTTCACAGGAGAGAAAGATAGAACGACGGAGCGGTTCAGCCTCACCTGGCTACTATTTGTTCTTCCCTGGAGGCCTTCAGGCTGCTCTTGGTACAACAAAGAGGCTTTTTTTTTTTTTTGGAAAGTGAGGGTGGGGGGGGGCAGAGGACAAGCTCCACGACCATGTACAGACAAAGCAAAGGGAAGAGGAGGGAAGGCGGGGGTGACGGGTTTACAGGTAAATAGTGAGGAGCAGCTGGCTGTGAGCTGACGCGAGCTCGGGTTTCAAACAATCAATGATCACTCGCTCCTCCACGACAACAAAGACGCGAAGAACACGGCAGTCACTTCAGCGAGCACATCTTATTCTGCATTACAGCTGCTCCGCGGGCCTTTAAAGTCGAGCGGTTTGGGTTCACTCTAAAGCAACCAGATGATACTGAATGTCAAGTTCAAAGCCTGCGTTGTGAGCACAAACAAATATCAGACGGCACAAAACAAGATTTAACCCGACTTTCAACTCCACAAAACGATGCCACACCGCCGTTTGAATATGGGCGGCTGATGACAGCCGTAATTCGCCACGGCGATGATTTGAAAAAGAGCACTTGAAGATGACACACAAAGACAAGTGTATTGTCGTCATAAAGAGGATCTATGAAATCAATGGGACGAGATCAATGCGGTGTCTCTCTCGCTTCGCTTTACATGAGCGGCAATAACCGTCACGGAGGCCGGCGTGGAGCTCCGGAGTTCCTCCAGGACTTCCAGACACCTCCAGGACACGAAGCTTCTCCCGCCCCATCAGTACCCACATCCACAACTTCACACGCCAGAGGGAGGAGGAGGAGGAGGAGGAGGAGGAGGAGGAGGAGGAGAGGAGCTGAGGGGAATAATACCTGAATAAAGCCAGAGACAGATAGAGAGGGCTGGAAGGCAGAGGGAGGGGGGAGAACCGAGCAGAGCGTCTTCATTAAGAGTACAGCAGCTAGCTCTGGCATCAACCATCCAGGCACCGGAGTAAGAGCTGCTCATCCTCTCAGTTAATTAGGCTTTCTGCTGCTTCATTTTGGTGCGAGGGACAGGATGTTGGAGGCTTGATTGCCTTTTATTTCCCAGCCTAACGCCGGGGCCGCCTCTGCTGCTTTATTAACGGGAGATCTTGCAGATTTACAGCTCCGCAGCAAACATCAATTTCAATAATTACAAGAAAACTGTTAGAGGGGACACAATGAAACACACAGTCTTTTTACCCCCCCCCCCCCCCCCCCCCCCCCCCCCCCCCCTCTCTACCGGCGCCACTCCAGAGCCCCTCCCCTCCCCTCCCTTCACGGGATTTAATTTCCATAGATGTGCCCTTTTCATGATTGCATATTATAAACACGTTAAAACACACACTGATCTGCCTCAGTCACACTTAGCACTTCAAACACTTTACATCCAATCCCTGGCCTGAAGGGCAAAGCAAACACTGTGAATGTCACATTTACATTCAGCATTCAGACCCCGGCGTTGTGCTGTCACAAAACAAAACAGACGGAATAGGATTTCCTCCGCCCGCCCGTTTGGCCGCTGGTCAGAAGGGTTACGTCAAAAGGACAATCGCAGAAAGGAGTCGCAGCTTCACATCCCGCCGTCGGATCAAAAATTACAATTCATGTGAATTCAAACTGAAAGCTACTCTCACACAATAGCTACAACCGGCAGAGGAAATAATAGAAATCAGACTTTAAAAGGGAGCAGACATCAGATTTCGGAACAGAGAGGCAGAGATTCCATTTGAATAAAATCAATAATTGTGTTGACTCGCAGTGTATTGCCTTCCTGTCTTCTCATCTCGCTCGCTAATGTTTCTTTCATGAGCCAGCCCACTGCTGGTGACATTATAGCTACAGCACTTCCACAAGTCCCCGATGGATCTGTGAAAATGGTTGGCGTAAAACACAATTAGTACGGTCCATATGGCTGCTAGTGGAGGAGGAGCAGCGGAGGTCCCATGTGGCCTCCATAGAGGCCTGCTCTTTTGTTACCTTAAAGATCAAACTGTTGTCATCATAATGGGGCCATTTTAATTCTGCCACTTGGTTTCTGTGAAGCGCCGCGTCTTCAGCAGATCCCCGCTTTGTGAAGCGACTCTTGGCAAATAAATTGACCGGCCTGGGCTGATGGCCTAATCAATAGCCGCTTCATCATGATTAATGGCTCATATTGGATAACGGGGAAATTTAATGTGAGGGGAGAGCTACTTCCTGGTGTTGGCGCACGGCCTTATTGATTGGCTATAAGCCCCGTTTCTGACCAATGGAATGCGTGGATGGGCGAGCGGAGCGTCCGACCTATGTAAACTGAGCACAGAGAAAATGATTTACTGTGCTTGGGGCGCGTTTCATTCACTGATAGCTCTGTATGCCCGGCCTGACAAGCATTTTCTTGCCTGAGAAACGCAGACACCTTTTACTGAGTAGAAGCGAACAACAACAGCTTGAGGCAACAGATTTATTACAAATTGATCTATTAGATAGCACTGCTGTGCTTCGCTGTTTTCTCCCTCCCTCTCTCTCTCTCTCTCTCTCTCTCTCTGACAGCCTTCCCCTGATGGTAGCTAGAGTGTATCAGAGTGGAAGTGCTACAGTGGCAAATCTAAACCCAATCCTCAGAACTCATTTTCTCTGCGCCGGCTCCTGGAACTGGGGCGCAGAGACAAGACGTCCATCCTTAAACCCAGTCGATCCAGCCCCAAAGTTCAGCGGGCTCAAAAGGTGTGCCTAACCCGCAAGGGCGAGCAAGGACGCCGTTTACCAGAGGAGCCTGCGGAGAGCCACAATGTCGCCGGGGTCGTTTCCTCACGGCCGCGTGAGCCCTGGAGCTCAGCGTGGACCCGCACGCCGTCTCTATTAAAGCATCAGTCTCAGGTCTCTGTGGACCCCGCCTCGTGTGCACACACACAGCGAGAAGCACAATATCTGGATGAGTCACAGGAGCCACAAACTACTAGCATGTTGCTTTACAACAAAAATAAAACAACGTATGCTTGATCTGCCTCGTCCGCGATGCTGAAAATCAATGTGATGCCAGCCAAATATGGTGGAGAAAAACACAAGGTAACAAGCCATTACAGCCACTTCAATTAATGACAGAGACATGTTTGTCTGGAAAATAGACAGCACTTATTGGCACATCGCTCCATAAAGTAATCAATTCAATCAACTGCCTGCTTTAGACTTGCTAATCAAGGTGGCTCGCAGATATCTCCAATGAAGTGGCCGTTTCCTTTAATCACTGTCACCGAGGAACACGGCGGCTTTTCTACACTTTGGTATCATTTTATCTGCGATGCGGCGCAGTGGAGATCAGCCCGAAGCGCCACTATTATTAGACAAGCTAATGAGTCCAAGCACGGCCAACATTTCGTGTGTAATAGGTTCAACACATGGAGAGAAAACCCCGAACCATGACAAGAGGGAACATAACATGAACCATCATCTCGCTTCCAGCGTCAAATTACGAGGATCTGACGCTGCGCATGGGCAACTCGGCTCTATTGAAAGATCTGTTTTTCTGCTGGTTGTTTGGCTTCAAGGAGAGACGAGCCGAGAAGAAGAGAGACTACAATGAATCTCGTTTACATGACGCGTTCTAAAGAAAACGCTAAACTTGTGTTGCGTTTTGAGGGTCTGCTTACATGACATATCTGTGTATCTGTTCATCACAAAAACAACCAACAGCACCCACTAGTGGCCAGACATGTTAACTACTTTACTTTCAGCATTTCTGCCATGAAAACAGACATTGTTCTTAGAGCATTGCCGTGTAAACGCAAGACTTTTCTCAAAAGAAAACAAAAACAAAAGTGTGTTTTCGCTTCAAAAGATGACGTGTAAATAGACTGTTAAAGCTAAAATCTTAAATTGAGTAAAAAAGAAAGCTCTGGCCACTCATTGCAACACATCCCAAAAACATGTTCACATCAAAATTCTGTAAAGACACAAAAATAAAAGGCAGTTCTTTAATCTGATGTTTTGGATTATATAACACGTCTCTTACACTTACATTAAATATGCAAACGAATGTGCTGCAATCAGACATTTGTTGCCTGCATATGATGAATATATGACTTCTTTTTTTTTTTTTTTTAAATGATAAACTGAACAGGACAAATTGAATTCCAGGTCACTTTCATATGTAGCTAATTGGAAAAATATTCAATATTGTTCAGTGCAGATTCAGGCTGAATGGTGATGTTGCACAGTTTCTGCAGAACAGGTAGCAGCCATGGCTTCACTGAACCGTTAAATTTGAGCTCTTCTGTTTTTTTGTTTTTTTTTTTTGGTCACATCTTTTGTCAGTTACTAACTTGACTCACCACAGCCTGCTTCCTGTGCAGGTCGATCCGGGGCTGTGAACCGCTCACGGTCACATTTAAACTGTAAAGTCAACGGAGACACAGAATAACCCAAACACGCAATCCGAGTTGAGAGCTTTATATTAATGCTGAACATCAATAGTAACTACAGCGCTGATAGAAACCTACACAGGATCCATTGTGCTCTCTTCCCTTTAATCACCTCCATCTTTCATCTGTGTTAGAGAGAAGAGTGCCTGCACAGAGGGGGAGGCTGCTGGCTTCTAAACGTGTGTGTCACCGAGGAAAGGGAAGTATCCGAGGATGTTGAAATATTGGAGGGAGAGCATATACGTCTATATAAACACCTCCAGGCGGGCGGCCGCGGGGCGCGCGCACGCACTAAAACACTGCTATGCATTGTTTGTGTTTCTGCACCGCTAGCGCCATGCCGTGTCATTACATGAGGCAATCTCTTACCTAATCAGCACTGACACACAGACACACACACACACAGCAACGCAGTCCTATTCCTCACCCCCTCCCCCCTTTCTCTCCTCCTCAAGGGGCCAGCCAGCTGATCCTACACCATTTCATTTTCCTCTTTCACTGAGATGGCAAATGGCTGACTGTTTTTTTTTTCCTCCCTGCCTTGAACTCTCAATTCATGCGTTGTGGCACTGTAATTGACTGAGTGCTATTATTAGCATAGCATGCCAAAACACTGAAGAATGACCTGCATCCTGATGATTAGCGAGCGGCACAAAGAAAAAGAAACATGCGGCTCTCCTTCTATATTTCAATTAAAAAAAAAACAAAAAAAAACTAAATTCGGTTCGGCTTTCATCCTCGTCACAAAGGCTTCGTGCATTTACTGCAAACGCTCGCCAAATTGTCTCCTAAGCACAATCAGCATGTGAGTTGAAACACACAATACTCAACAACAGTGCGTGTGTGAGTGTGTGTGTACCCAGACCTGCAGAGACACTGGCCCAAAAAAAATAAATAAATAAAACACAAAAACACAATGAGTCTTGTTAGTTGGGATGCGAGTCCACGCCAAAGCACGCCAACAAGACACGGGCGGCGTTTGCAAGATGAAGTGAGGCCGACTGCACCGCGGCTGAGCAGATCTGATCACATCCAGTACATCAAATACCACCGGCAGCATGGAGCAAGACAGCTCCCGATTGTTAACACGAGCAGCGTTTGCCGATACCATCTCCCTGGCACAATTGCGGAGCTGCAAAGCCAGGCCCGAATCAAACAAAGATGAGATATGATGCAGCATGCTTGGATCTCCTCTTATGAGAGGTGAAGGGAAGCTGTCAGAGAACACAAAACACATCCAGCATCTTTCCTCCTCTGACTTGCTGGGAGAAGCCAAGAGGAGGAGGAGGAGGAGGAGGAGGAGGAGGAAGGAGGGTGTGTTGCCCTGTGTGTGTCAGTCCAATATCTTAAAACAACACATGCAAGGCTTTGCTACAGCCAATTACCCGGCTCTTGGCACGGGAACTGAAAAACATCTTCGGAGAACAATAAAGAGAGCTTGGCTTGTTGTGCGTGCTGTCAGTAAGTGCTGACAGATTGTTATTTTTAATGAATATACAGCACTTGAATGGCCCATCAAGAGGTCTTTGAGTGAACATTGCTCCTTTGTTCAGGGCATTAATTTTCTATGTAACAGCCAGATATCTCACACGGAGCTGATGGAGGGAAGAGGTGCATCGGATGGAGAAACTCGCCCGTTGGAAAACACACTTTCTGGATTGTAAAGGTGACGCTTGATGACTGTTGGAAAGCAGACATGTGAGTGTATTCTCAGACTGTATATGAAATGGCAGAGTGAGCCCGGGCTGAACAAAACAATAAGTCAGCCTAATCACCTCTCTCTAAAAACACAATGGCCTTGCTGAAAGTGAATTGCCTCTTTTAAAACACAGGCTGGCCGCACTGATGACAGCTTACAGCCCCTCCTGTCTGCTGCGGCGCGCACGAGGCAGCAGCGCCAGGGCTTTTATGAAAGGAGAATCATCTTTCATTACAATTCATGGCGGAGGAAAGACGCGGTGACAACGTGGAGGTGGAAAACAGCAAGATGCCGTTTGAGCGCAGCATGTAAACACTGAATTCCAGAGCGAGTGAGTGTGTGTGCGTGTGTGTGTGTGTGTGTGTGTGTGTGTGTTGGCGAATCATCCAACAAAGAGGTGTCAGAGCACAGCAAAGAGGGATTTTCCTCAACATTGTCTGACCTTTGCCACTTATTTCTCACTGGGAGCTGCCATTACTCAAACGCGTATTAGTCATTAAAGGAAAATAGCAGGATTATTACACTTCTCTTATCATTACTCTGCTGCTACTACAGACACCCGGCTAGATTAACATTCGATGGATGGGGTGTGTCACTGGATATGTGACTCAAAGTAATTTTACCCACTGCTGCTCTTGAGATCCCGCACAAATTGAAACACTATAAAACCTCTCCAACACAGAGCGGCTCCGCGGATGGCATGAAAGACACAAACACCGCCGGTGCTCTGCGCTAAGCATTTCTAATTCATCCTCTTGGCTAATTGTAAAGGAGCAAAAAAGAAGGAATCACACCAACCAAACATTAAGGTGCTATTTAGTCAGAGCAGCGCTAAAGTAGTAATCAACATCGAGCCTGTAATGGCAGACCTCTGTACCCGAGCGGAGCGAGTTCACAGGCTGAGTGCTAGTTAAAGGGAAATCTAAATCACAAGCACAGAGCTGCTTGAAGTGCCATTAACACAACACACACACACACTGATCAAGGTCTACTTTTCCTCCTAACGTACTGTACCCATTCGAATCTCATATAAAGCAGTAAATCATGTCTGCACAGATTTCTTGATATCGTTCACATTCACATTATGAGATAAGATTGTTATCAGCTGGGTTCCAAAAGCAGAGAACACGCTTCTTGTTCTGGCTGCAGCATGGGTGTCAAACTCAGGCTCCGTTTACATGACAATGTTTCAAGAGAAAACGCTTCATTCTTTGCATTTTCGTTTCCATGTACTCACAAAAGAATTACTACTATTTAATGATCTCTCCTTTTCCAACACATGACGAATCTCAAATCTGAGCAGAAGAACTGCAGCTTCAGCAGCGTTCTGCCTCAGGTCAGCATGTGCTTTCGCGATTTGCACAGAGTAACTTGTCAAAATCTGGAAACGATCTCTAATCTAGACGCAGATCTACAATAGTAATCCTGATCCGCTCGACTAACTCACCACATGACACAGACTAAAGTGCGCCCCCGGTGGCTGTACTAATATACTGCAGTTAATGTCAGAATTTCTCACAGCTGCAGGAGTGGACTCTGGGTTTGATGCCACGGAGTTGGAGGGTTTCTATTTGACAGCTAGCAGGTTGTTGTGTGTAGTTCATAATGATCACGTCAAGACTAGAGCAAATTCAGCAAGAACTGCTTTGTCGTTTGGTCATGACTCGATGGGAAACAGGATCCTCCAGACCCCTCTGACTCTTGTCCCATTTTCACAGCAGTGATTTCAAGTGAGAATGTAAAACCTTTGCAGCGTTTTGAGGGTTCCCTTACAAGACAACAGTGCTTGGAGCCGCTACGAATGACAGCTCCCAAAAACAAACAGCTTTCAATATGTCGCCTTGTAAACACAAAAATTTTCTGAAACGAAAACACACAAAAACGATGCGTTTTCATTTGAAATGTTGTGTAACGGGGGCCTGAAGATAAATACATGTTTCTGGCATGCATGAGTGATGCTTAAAACACAGACAAACACAATCCACACATAATTAAAACGGGTTCAGATCAGTCAGACATCGGGTTCGTGCCCTCACTGTCATGTTGTGAAAACATGGCAGAGGCTGAAACAGGTGGCAGATCGGACAGACGTCAAAGTACCAAAAGCTGCAGCATTAAAGACATCGTGTAAACCAGAGCTGTCAGGATGAGAGGTAATTTAACAGAAGACGTCCTGATCCACGGTGTGGCACGTCGACGAGCTGAGAAAACGCAGGCTTTGTTGTGAACATTAAACTACAATTCTTTGAGTGCACTGAAAATAGCCTGACATTTAAGAAGTGAAGCAAGCGTTTGATCACTGGGCATTGTGTATGTTCATTAGTTACGGCACCAACAGAGGCAGTGAGGAGTGAGTCATGAGCACTCAATGAAAAGAAGTCACAGCTTTGCCTTTTAAAGTTACACTCATCACAATGGACACAGACCACCTTGGGAATCCTATTTTTAAAGGGCAGATTATGCAACAATCCCTGCTGCCAAATACTGCCACTGAATGCTCTGTTTACTATCCTCAAAACTTGCAATTCATGAAAACTTCATTCTAATCTCGTGGTACATTTTCTCTGGATACAAGTATAAATAAACCCTGCAAACATCCATCATGCAGCCACTTTTTCCACATGATCAGATCTGAAGAGTATTTGTTGACAGATTTCTTCTAGGAACATCTTACAGCACTGCCTCGTTGTTCCCACAAGCAAAGCCCAATAGTAGTCACTTTTTCTGGTTTTAGATCACTCCAGAAAACGTCCATATTCACCCACAAACTGAGATAAGAACAACAACAATCACAGCACAAAGACTGAGAGTTAGCTTCACGGCTAACGTTTCCTGGAGCTAATGACAATAGCTGAGTGGGCTCAGGCTACTTCCTGGAGAGCAAAGACATCGTTGCAAACAGAAGGGGGGGGGTCGTGTCCGTGTGGGGTTCGCGTGAGGCTCCCTGCCTGATCACAAAACAAACCGTTTCGTCAAAATACAGACCACAACAGGAACCCGGTGTTCACCGGCGTCAACGACTGTTCGCGTCCAGGCATTAGACTGCTCCCAATCAGTGCTAGTCAGTGGCGTTAGCCAGCTAACATTCAAACTATCCCGTGGAATAACTGCCACTTCTCCCTCGTCAGAAGGCGAAAAAGAGGAGGAATGGAGGCGGCTTACCTTAAGGAGCTCGGTCTACAACATCTGTGGTGTGTTTGATGAGGGACTGCAACAGCAAACAATAGCAGCAGCAGCAGCAGGGGCAGCAGCAGCAGCAGCAGGGGCAATTAGCCAGCGTTAGTTAGCCGCCAGCAGCAGAGAGCGGAGCGGCTGCAGAGCCACCTGTAAATCTGGACAGAGCCGCTCTTCTGGAGCTACAGCCGCTCATGCAGCCCCGACATGAGTGATGGACTGGAGGATAAGGAGGGAGTAATCGGTGCCGGGATGCTCGGGCCAGTCAGTGTGTGCGCGCGTGTCAGTGTGTGCGTGCGAGAGGCACTCAGCATGACAGCATCCTTCTTCATCTTGGGTGAGAAACAGTTGGGGGGGTTCTCAAAGTTCAACCGGTAAAATATCGTCACCCACTGGCCAGAGCTGGGAACATCAACACACACACACACACACACACACACACACACACACACACACACACACACACACACACACACACACACACACACACACACACATACATGACCCCAGAAGAATTCCAGGGTCAGAAACATTATACACATGTAGAATGGAAATAGTATAAGAAACATAAAATAAAAAAAGAATGAAACAGAATACAGTAGTTTGAATCAAACTAACCCTCTTCCATTCTTTGTTTTATCATAGCAGTTTTACATGTTATTATCTCGGAATGAAAAGTAGATCAATGTGAATTACATTCAGTTAGATATGAAAATGAATAAAAGATTTAGACTAGAATAGAATAGAATAGAATAGAATAGAATAGAATAGAATAGAATATAGTACAATAACATCGAGGGCTACACAGTGGAGTCGTGGTTTACACTTATGGATCACAGTGGGAATATCTGTGGTTCAAGGCATGGCGTGTTCCAGTGTGTGTGACCTGACCCTACATTGGATACAACATCATAAATGATGGACAGAGACTTCGACTATACAAACACATTTTTTAATGGCAGTAGAATAGAATAGAATAGAATAGAATAGAATAGAATAGAATAGAATAGAACAGAATAATCTGGAGAATTTCAAAAGGTGTTTTCTACTGTTAAGAAATCACAGCCAATATATGATTGATTTGGAGCATTTTGCACGTTTGCATCTGGTGTTCTAAACAGTAAATTTAAATTAAATGTACGTTTTTCAATAATAAAGAAAGAGAATGTATACACACACAAAGCGACAGACTTCAGCATTGTGCAACATCTCTGGTGGCAAGTGACACTTAAAATACTTAATGAATTTTTTTGTCATCAATAAAGGAAAATATGTCATTTTTAATCGGATTAAGAATTCAATTCCACATATAATTCATAATCTGCACTGTCTGAATTCATTTACAAAGACAAAGAAAAGAGAGTAAAAAAAAAAAATCCTCGAAGCTGCACTGTACACACCTGACCACTAGATGGCGCAAATCCCACAGAAACAAAGGGAGAGTGATGGACACGGCCTTCTCAGCGTGAAGCGGCCTGCAGTGTGACTGATTCAGAGGATTATTTTCGTCTGGAATAATGTGAAGTGGTGCTGTTTGAGAGCGAGACAGACTGCAGCCGGTGTCATCAACCTGCAGCGGCTGTCACGCTCGGCTCTGTGTGGCGGCTCGCCTCTTTGTCCCACCGATTTGTGATACATCTCCTTGGTGACGGCTAAACAATAGAGGCAGGTTCAGGCAGGGCTCACACTAACTAAATTGGTGTGGCACGAACCCAGCTGGCAATCCCCCGAGGTACCATCCTGCCGCTGAATGGCTCCTCATTTATCCTGGCAGGCCTCGCCGCAGAGAGGGCCCGCCGATCCCGTTACCCAGGGGAGGGACGGGAATGGCGTCCCACGGCTCAGAGCTCCTGTTCCTGCTTCTCAGTGGCTCTCAGATTACATCACACACACACAAACACACACTGTGGCCACTCTCACTCTCTCTGCAAGAGAACTATGAATTGTTAATGGGACATGATCCTTCAGGTGTTTGAAAGCTAGTTTATGATCAAGCAGAGTTATTTGAAAGCGTCTGTGGTGCAGCAGCAGGTCAAATCTGCTGGAATCATGGTAAATATAATACAAGGTGGAGTAGTGGTTAGCACTTTCTTCTCAATATGACAGATGTTGTGGGTTCAACACACCTGTCCAGGTGTATCCCGCTCTTCCTCAAAGTGAGGTGAGATTAACTCTAATGCCTTTTGAGACGCTTGATTTTAAGGGGTACAGTTTTTTGTTTTTAAAATGTCTTTTAACATGAGTCAGCATTTTTGTCTCAAAGCTATACCAAGTGTAAGCATTCACACTGAAACTGTGCCATTTGACTATTTTAAAAGGTGTCTGCAGTATTTAACACAAAGCTAAATTGGCAAAGTCTGCAGAGGGAGAAAAACAATGGCATCAGGCTAGAGAAAGATGAATTTATAAAAAATAAAAGTGGACCAAGAGAGTTACATAGAGAAAGGCTTCAAGGACAAAACTGGAGCTGAATGCATTGTATCCTCAGAGAACAAAGAAACTGGATTTCACTGTTTGTTATGAATTTCCTGGTGAAGGGTCACGTAGGTTCATGGTGAAAATGTGTTTCCCTCAAGGAAAAGGTTTTTATTTAATTCACATTTTTTGGAGTGTCATAATTCTTTTATCAAGAATTAATTTAATTCCAAGCTTTGAATCTCTTCCACTTGAAAGTCTGAAGGTAAAGGCACAGCATTTAAAGGGGAGAAAAAAAAAAAGAAAAAGAGCCACGCAGCATCTCAAACTATAGTATTTATTTCGGCCAACGCTTACAGCAACACAAGACCTTTTCAGATGCGACACATTGCACACGCAGTGCTCTCACCGCTGCCGGAGGCAGGGCCGCACCGAGGTTACAGTAGCTCGAATACTCAGTAGGACCAGAATCACAACAACTCACATGAAGCTGAAAGAAAACCTCTCACACAGACACGAGACACGGGGACCGAGAACAATTCAGGAAGTTAAAGCACGGTTTGAGAATGAGCTGAACTGCGGCCGCGGCCGGACGCGCCGCCGCGTCGACACGTCGACACGCCGCAGAGTTGGACCTTGAAATTCAGCGGAGATCTCTTCAACTTCTCTCCAGACGGGGCGGGCGACCTAGCGTGGCGTATACGTGTGTGTGTGTGGGGTTATTTATGAGCGATGAACACACGGAGGCCCAGGCAGGACACCGGCTTAGATGGGGTGCCTGAAGTTCTGACCGGCGAAGCGGGCTTTGGCCCCGAGCTCCTCTTCAATCCTGAAACACAGACAGGGCGGGGCGGGTCGGGGCGGGTCGGGGCGGGGCGTGAGACCGGAGCGGCCGTGAAGACGTGAGGCGGCGCGGGCGGCGTTTGAAGGGAGGACTCACCTGAGCAGCTGGTTGTACTTGGCCAGACGCTCGGATCGGCAGGGGGCGCCCGTCTTGATCTGGAAGGACAAGGAACTCGGTAAGTCTGGAAGCTCCAGCGGTCACATTCTGGAACTTTTTCAGATTTCCTCTACCTGTCCGGTGCAGAGACCGACCACCAGGTCGGCGATGAAGGTGTCCTCCGTCTCCCCGGAGCGATGGCTGACCATCACGCCCCAGCCGTTGCTCTGGGCCAACTTGCAGCTGTGGAGAGAGAAGCCGGATTAAACCCCGCAAGCTGGTGGGGTTGTTTATCTGCCATTTTGGACCAACACTCACGCCTGCAGGGACTCTGTGACGGAGCCGATCTGGTTGACTTTCAGCAGCAGGCAGTTGCAGGACTTCTCGTCCACGGCCTTGGAGATGCGCTTGGGGTTGGTGACCGTCAGGTCGTCTCCCACCACCTGGATGCTGGTGGTGGCTGTGAATTTGGTCCACGCCTCCCAGTCGTCCTGGTCGAAGGGGTCCTCGATGGACACCACTGCACAGAGGAGGGGCAGGAATGAAGCCGTGTTGAAGTTCAGCTGCATTTCAGGAACATGTACTGCAGCAGATTCACCGTTTGGCCACATGGGGGCAGCATGAGCAAACTAAACAGCTCAACCATAAAGTATGGAATGCATTCAGAGGTTTTTACTGAAGGCTGCACAGCTCAAAGTGAAGACAAAGCCTGAACTTTGCAGAAACCGATACACAATTAATCCTACTGCATGTCATTTGTAATTTTATGATCAATGCAAACACCTGCAGCTTCTATGTTTATTTATTAACCGAGGTAAAACCAACTGTTTAGATTTTTCTCCCAAACTATGTCCATGATTCTAAGAAATCTCTAACCAGAGGCCCGATGGAGTCCGTGTTAAAACCTCACCGGGGTAATCTTTCACGAAGCTCTTGTACAGATCGCCGAGCTTGTCAGAGGAGATGTAGCGGCTGGGGTCGTCGGGGGACTTGAAGTCCAGGTCGTACTTTCCACCCTTGTAGAACTCGGAGGCGGCCACGTCCATGCCGATGACGATCTTGTCGGTGTAGCCGGCCTTGCCGATGGCGTTCTTCAGCAGCTCCAGAGCTGACGAAGACAACATGCAAACAGTGAGAAAAACCTGGACAGAGGAGACTCCACACCGCTGGTGCTTCCGTCATATCAGTACAATGAGCCGACACTGGAGTCACAGCTGGACACACAAGCCTTTTGCTTCCGATCCGTCTCCAGGACGTTTCCTCCTACCTTCCTTGTTCTCCAGGATGTTGGGGGCGAAGCCTCCCTCGTCCCCGACGTTGGTGGCGTCCTTGCCGTACTTCTCCTTGATGACGTTCTTCAGGTTGTGGTACACCTCGGCGCCGATGCGCATGGCCTCCTTGAAGCTGCTGGCGCCGACGGGCAGGATCATGAACTCCTGCATGGCCAGCTTGTTGCCTGCATGGGAGCCGCCGTTGATGACATTGAAGGCCTGACGGTGGGGTGGGAGGGAATCGGACCGTTAGGATGGCCGGATGATGTCCGGAACATCTAAAGAGCTGACGGGAAGCGCACTGCTAATGCTCACCGGGACTGGAAGAATGACTTCAGGGTTTCCAGCCAGGTCAGCAATGTGGCGGTAGAGAGGAACGCCCTTCTCGGCGGCACCGGCCTTGCACACAGCCAGAGAGACACCCAGGATGGCATTGGCACCAAACTTAGCTGAAGGTGGAGACAAAGCAAACTATAAGTTGTCTGCTGTGTGCCTGCATGCCCTCTGCTACATGCCAACATGTTTAGACAGTCATTAACTGGAGCATGTGTGCACAGCGAGCTCGGTCCCTCAGGCTACAGTACGCAGAACACAGTGTTTATAAAAAGAGTAACTTACACTTGTTCTCTGTGCCATCCATGTCCAGCATCAGCTTGTCGATCTTCTCCTGTTCAGTCACGTTCACATCCTGAATCACAAACATGACCAGGTTAATAGAACATTTCAATTAAAAAAAAACAAAGACAAATTCAACATAATTCAATTTTTACTCATCAGTTTGGCTCAATACACTCCATACACTACAATAATGTTAATCACAGCATGTTAGAATCAAACCACAAAGCTCAGTCGAAGCCCAGTAAGAATTATTCTGGTTAACTGATCATTACAACAAATAAAAAACCTATGAAAACCAATCAGGAAAAAGACTGTGTCAACTGTGTGATTACCAGTCTGTTTAAAAATGAACTCCTATGATGTCTCCCGGACAAGTTCAAGAAACTCATCATGTAAATTACATACATGACACTCTGTAATATTAGTCAAACAATAAGTGGTCCTACCTTGTTAACCAGTGCAGGTGCAATTGTTTTATTGATATGATCAACTGCTTTTGAGACACCTGCAAGGGACAAGCAGACCATGACTGACCGGGACAGAGGAGAGCATGCAGATCAGGCCACACAGATGACCACAGAGCACCCGATGGGTCAGTACTTTATCAAGATCAACGAGTAAATCTGTGAACATCTGTTAGCGCCCGACGCGGTTAGTTTCCAAAGGCACGCTCATTCTCCATGCTGCAGTGAGACAGAGACACACTCCATTTACCTGGTTACACAAAGCAGGGGCCAAGAACTCATTTATATATTTAACAGCTCTTTTGACTCCTAACAGCAAGAGAGAAGGAGGAACCGGACATGAAGAAGATGGGAGGGCGTCGAACAGGAGCGAAATGATGAAATGATGGAAGGTGGAGGAGGTGGGGTGTTCTTACCTTTGCCCATGTAGCGTGTCTTGTCATTGTCGCGGAGCTCCAGGGCCTCGTAGATGCCGGTGGAGGCGCCGCTGGGGACTGCAGCTCTGAACAGGCCTGGGACACACACGGGACACGTTGCATTTGTGCCATTTCATATAACAGAGAGGCGACTGCAGTTTGATAAATCAATGCTGCCATATCCATCGATGCAATAACTCTTAGTCTGGTTTTTATGCGAGGTTTATACAACACACATCATGAGTGTGTGTGTGTGTGTGTGTGTGTGAGGACATTATGTACAGGAGGGGCTGCTGGCTGTGTGTGTGATGCTCAGCATGCAGGGATGGAGACAAAGCATGCAGGGAGCCGGTCGTGCTGCAGAAGGCTGTGATATAACGGGAGACGACCGGCTGCCAACTGAGCATGTGCGGAGAATCCGTGGCAGGATGTCAAGCCACGCCCACACATGAGAAAGGAGAGCCATTTTGGATTAAAAAAAAAAATTCATTGAGTTTGCTCGGTGGAGCGGCAGCGATGGTGTGAGTCTGAGGGGATTTAGAGCTTAGGGCAGGAGGACACACACACACACACACACCTAAGCACCGGCTTAACTCATCATCTGCATCAAGACATCACCTGGCACAAACACCGTCTGCCTATTTTCTGGAAAAAATCCAGAGAAACCAGACCTCAGATGGAAATATACTACAAACTGCTCCACACTGTGCTCCTGCTGCAGCAGGAAGAGTCTCCAGATCACTACAGCAGCTAAAATGACATCATTTCTCTGAGCGTAGTGGGTTTTCTAACGTGCCCTTGAAGCCGGTTACGTAACAGGACATGCACACGACACAGTAACCAGGAGAGACGTGCTCTGGCTGCAGCACGCTCGCTCCAGCCTCTGCAGAGGAGACTGTCGCAGCTCAGCTGTGGACTTAAAAGGGAATTGTGTCAAAAAAAAGAACAAGGGTGCCATTTACAGTAAACTGGAGCACCCATCCAAACCCGAGCAAGTGATTTCACGCACTTCCATGTCAGTGCTCATTCAGGTTGCTTCATTAACATTCCTGTGCCGTTTCACTGGGTCGAGCCAGTCTTTTCTTTCAGACTCTCAGAGCAGAAAAGCTCTCCGAAGAGATTCAATCGGTGCCAGGCTCTCAGTTAACTGAATAAACTGATTCTCAGTTGTAAACATGTGTGGAAGAAGTGGATAAATTGTGGAGGAAAGTGGACGTCAGCTCTGCATGGAACCTTCAGGGTTCATTAGAGGAGCCTACTGTATGAGCTCTTTGCATTCCCCAACAGGAATCATTACAGTAACGGGCAGTGTGGCGTTACAGGGGCTATTTTCACACAGCCACCATCCGATATGCATGCAGGGAAGCCAAGTGAGTACAGCAGCTTGACCAGTCCAGTACGCAGGCTATTTTTTAAACCCAATATCCATTACGTTATAAACGGTTTGGCTGAAATATCAAGTTCTGACTGCGGGGCAGCCGACAATGACAGCATGTTTAAAAAGCATGGATGGCTGAAAATGACTTGTTGCACCAACATTCACAACAACGGCATAAAACAAATGCGAAACTGTAGTTTAATCTCAGGAGACTTTACAGGATGTGCATCCTAATCTCATCAAATCCTTGATTCAATGGGGAGAAAAGTGGAGAAACTTCGAGCACCGCAGCTGATCCACTTTCTAGATGGTAAGTATGCAACAGATGAAGACAGGAAGGAGAGAAAGAGAATTCATCAAACGATACCTTTCTTGGTGTACAGGTCGACCTCCACGGTGGGGTTACCACGGGAGTCAAAAATCTCACGAGCGTGGATCTTCAGGATGGACATGGTTCTGGATCTGCAGGTGGAACAGAGACGAGAGGTCAACACGGAGGACCAGCGCTGCCGGGACGCCGGAGTTCAGGAGGCTGAGCAGTTCTGAACCTGGACTAAACTCGCATATAAAGTGGTGGAAGCCACCTGAGGGGAGTGGCGTAGGCTGGCCGGGCCAGCCGAGACGTTGCGTCACAGGAGGGCGTGGCCTCTGCAGCACAATAAAAACCTCTGCAGGTCCACTTGGTTTGCTTAATCTATCAGACTGCACAAAAAAATATGGTTGCAAAACGGTTCAACGAGCAAACAGTGAAGTAACAGCCCCCCCGATAGCAAGAGGAAAAAGTCAACCTGTGTGACAATGTTGCCACATGTTTGGTTTGTTTTTGGACAAACGGCGTAATCTCACGCAGCGTTCGTTTTTATCTGAGCAGTGGAGGTCAGAGACAGTTTAACGCATGACCGACTGGCCATGACGCCCGCAGCGTTATTGATCTGTTTCTGCCCCAAATACGCCATGGTTTAGGCCACTCTCAAGAGGTGGATGAACTCCAGGAACAGCCTGTACATCTACACTGGAGCACAGCAACAGCAAAACTAAAGGATAAAGTATCTACAAGGAGCTTCTGAGAAGAGGTAAGACGACTCCGAAGACTTGACTTCTTCTTCTTTTTCTTTTTTTTTTTTTAGTAAAAACAGTCAAACACTTCCTTGTCTTTTGGTATCTTGGTATGGGCCTTATCAGATTCCTTTTTCAAGGCTGGTTTAACCTGGAAAATGATCTTTTGCCATCAACTGGACTGCTGGCTAAACATTAAATATGTTTTGCTAATAGTTCAGGAGTATTTTCTGTCCCAATTAATTGAGAATATGATCTACAGGTTAAACATGCACACTCATCCCGCCTCCTCGGCGGGCCTGTGGATTTCTGGACTCCTTCTGCTTTTCAGCTCAGTGTCAGATTACTGCAAACACTGGAGAGCATGCAGGCAAAATGGAAGCACAAAATGGCACCCAACAAATGAATAAATTATCCAGGATTGACACTGGATCTGCCCAGGCCGGACTATAGATGTAGGGTGGGATTAAAGCCTGTGTCGGAGTGTGTGGGAGACCACCGGCGAGTCACTGCTGTCAAATCATTTCCACGAAAAGATTAAAATGGATGTAAAGATCTGAAGAGGGGCTGGCCCCAGGAGAAGGCTGCAGTCTGACAGAGGTGAGATGGATATGACTCAAGCAGCTCTCATAGTGGAGCTGCACAGTAATTTTCCTTCATGGTGGACACACCTCCCTGTCTGCTGCAAGCAACTGGTAGCGCACGTACACGCACACGCACACACACACTCGTGTGTGAGCATGAGCAAGCTGCAGCCATGATTCAAAGGACAAAAAGTGCAGTAAGAAAGCAAATGGAAAAGATACTGTCTGCAACTTGACGCCATATTTTCTCTCTCTCTCTCACACACACACACACACGCTCACACACACACCTCTAAATGGACAGACATTTAGACAGCTGACGGTTAAAAATAGACAGAGGGGGGCTCCGAAAAACTCCATCCTTCAAGCCACAAATCCGAAGTGCAGCTGTAACTGTGATTTGGATTTGATTTTTAACTCCATGACAAGACACGGGGTGTTCGTGACGGGTGAAACGCAGCACATTAAACAGGAAATAGACTCAGAATGATTCACCCGGCGACGGAATAAATCTGTCGAATGTCGAATATTCACGTCTGACGCAGGATTAAAGAGTAAAAAAGGGAAAAAGGAGAAATAGGGAGTTGCCGTTACCTTTCCGGTGTGTGTGCAGGCTCGGTGCGTCTCTCTGTCTCTTGCGGGCAGCAGAGTGGGCGCTCGTGACGCTCCGGCTGGGATGATAAGAGGACTGAACCCGGAAGCGGCGCGGCAGCGGAGCGAGCTGATTGGCTGAGGGGAGCGGAGCGAGAGGGGACGCACGTTCGCCATGAGCAGCGCCGACATCCCATAATAAGAGGAAGGAGAGGACGGATCCAAGGGGCATCCATCGCCTCCAAACACAAATCCAAGGAGAAGAACTACAATCATCTTATTGTCACCTGAATTTATTAAAAAAAGACGAAGTATAAAGGACCAGATTGTTCAAGTTCCTAAAGAAGGAAGTTCCTCTTCAAACACTCCATTATTAAATTTACTGCTGATTTTTTATAAACAGATTAAATTTTGATTAATTTTTCTTTCTGTGTCAAAGATATCAAAACAACTGAGTTTAAATTTTTCGAACCATAAATCGTGACCCTGTTTATAAGCCAAATATTTCAAGCGAAAACACAAACTTCCATTTTGGGAGTTAGTTTACACATCAGTGGAGTTCAGAGCCACCAGAAACGCAACTTTTTGAAAATGGTCCGATTCTGCCATCTTATTAATTGTCAAAAACAACACTTTCTGAAAATGCTCTTGCAAACTCTGCTTGTGCCTACTGTGCACCATGGCCATGGTAAGTAGTTCTTCTGCACATGCTCAGTAGATGCACCACAAGAACAATGTTTTCCTCCAGACAGTCATCACTCGTAGTCCATATTCTCCTGGGAATTGGTAATGTTGAGAGTCACCTGGAATAGGAACCCCACTTGCTCGTCGGTAGATGTGAATTTCTGTGCAGTTTACAAGCAACAGTGGCCCAACATACAAACTACACAGTTTTTAGTGTATCTGCCGTTTCCATGTAAACAGACATCAAATGATTGCAGTGTAAACACAAAACTTTGCATGGATGAACACTCAAAGACAGTGTTTTCACTAGAAATATTTCTGTGTAACAGGGCCTTAGAGCTGCTTTTTTGCTTAGCAGGGGTGTTTCGTAAATTTGCTAATTGTTCTGACCTTCAAATTTGACATGTTTTGTTTAATTCCATTCATGATTTGCCCAATTTGGCCATTTTTCAACTTTATTTAGAGAGAAATTGTATATACACAAAAAGAGATACACGTATAAACTAGTGCTGTCAGTTTTAATCACGATTAATCCATTGAGGTCTGCCAATTGGGTCAAAGAAAGGAACTAGAGGATAATAGTGTTTTTCCTGACATTGGGACTGATTTATGAGGATTAGATTCTTCATTGCAATTAAACTCTACTTTAAAAAAGTCAATTGTTGACAGTTTTCCATGAATTAATCACGATTAATTGCAATCAATGCGATTAAATTGCGATCAATGTGATTAAAACTGACAGCACTAGTATAAACTGAACTTTTCATAAGTAACTATGTCACCATCATGTTTGAAATGTATGGAGAAAAAGAAATCCACTGTAGTAGAGGATGTAAACCTTACAAACACAAGACACTATTTTCACAACTGTCTGGTTTTTCTAACCTTTTCTATATTTTCAATGTAAATTATCTTGTAATTTCTTGTATTATGCTATATAGAAAACGTAAGACAACATTACTATGTCATATGTATATTATATGAATTGCAATTCTGTCCAATTAAAAACCCTCCAGCACACAGAGAGAACGCGTCAGTCGTGGAGGATTGTGGGAGTTGTATTTCGGATGGAGGAGGAAGCGTGACGCAGTGACGATGATGATGATGAAGAGGAGGAAGAGGAGGAGGAGAGGACGTGCAGACAGGCATGCAGCACGGAGAGATGCTGATGCTGCAGGATCACGTGCTGATCACATGTTCAGCTCACGTTTTTTTGGCCCTGACATTGATTTCCCACCATGCAACAGAGTAGAAGAGGAACAGAGCTGTGTGGCTTTCATTCATCGCTGCAGTGATTCTTGGAGAGAGAAATAACACATTTCAGCAACAGGGACTTTTTAAATTACACACCTGATCTGGAAAGTAGCCTGGAAATAAATAACTTTACACAAGGGGTGTCAATCATCAGGGGGAAAAAAAAGCTTTAAAAGCTGTGTTTTGAGGGATTTACACAGCAACAGCGCTTTGTGTCCCTGAAAATACACATTTTTGAAAACACTCCAACTCGGTCATGGAAATGGGGGAAGCAACTTTTCTGAAAAGCTGCATGTGCCTGTGCAACATGGACACAGTAGTCCTTATGTACACAGATGAGTGGATACTCCATCCTGTAAAGCTTCCACATTTTCTTTTTTTATTAAAATGCTTGAATATATTTACAATAAAATGTTCTGCCTCTTTCATTAAAAAATTTGAAAAAAAAATGTAAATAATTTTTGTCCATCCAGCCATTCATCCATCCATCATTTCAAAAAGTCATAAAAGTAAAATTAATTGGATGATCCTCCAATAAAACCTGAATTTTTCACACAGAATTTATATTAAATACTGGAAACTTTCAGCATACGGACAATACATCACAACAAAAACATGTCATTCACTACTAATATGTAGAATTTCTCTGCATTTTCTTTCATCAGCTCACAGTTTCATCTTCAGGATTTTGATCATAAACAAAAAAACCTACACCATGTTTCACACAGACTTCCAGAAAGCATCACAGACATATAGTCTGCAAACATGGCAACATGTCTGCCTGTTGTTATGTAATGTACGCAGTGTATACACACACACACACACACACACACACACACACACACACACATTTACAGTGAGTCATATCAATCATTTTAGTAGATCAATACACACCCAAAATAGCACGAATAAGTAAAGCGATTAAAAGGTAAAACAGACGGATAAAAGTAGGACAGGCTGTCCGTAAAGAGTGTGTCAGGAGCACAGCGGGTTCACTGAGCGCAGCCTCCATCCTCCGCTCCATTCATGGCAGATCCCAGCTGCTGCAGTGACCTTGACACAGTCTGCGAATTCACTAAACATCCAAGAGCGCCATCTGCTGTCCGGATGGAGAATGCACCAACCATGCGCCTCAGCTGCTCCATCACAGCTGGAAAGTGATGAACTGATTCACTAAAACGCACAATAGCTGCAATGTTGACTTAAAATAGAGACAACAGAGATTAAAACTAAGTAGTAATCCATGAATACTGCCGACTGTAAATGATTCATAGGGAAAGATTCTGAAAACGGTCATGTTTAATAGACTTTTCATGAATAACCGCAACTTTTGTGGAACTGAAAAAGAAATACCTGCATTAGAGCATTGCAGGAGATGTTTGTTTTAAAATACATCATGTCAGCTGATGATCCTGATGTTTCACTCCACTGATCTCTGGAGCAGAGAGGATATAAATAGACTTCTGCACTGTGAAAGAACTTCAAAAAAATGTGTAAACCCATGCATTGTATCAAAAGAGTCAAAAACACTGCAATCTTTTAATTCAATTTGATGACGTATTCATTCAAATGCTGTTAAAGTTGATAAGTTTGTTGTTGTGTGTTTAATGAGCTGAACTCCAACTTCCAGACTGACAAATGGACACTGATGGCTGACAAAGAACAGAAGAGGGCAGCAGTGACAGATGTGGAAGTACCAAGGGTTGAAGGGACAGCTGGGACAGATGTGCAGGTAAAGCTGACCGCCGCAGTCGCAGATGATGCTTATACGATTATACGATTATTTATACAAATGCTTTTCAAGTTTGCGATGATTTTTTTTTTTACCTTTTTAAATGTGTTGATGACATGGCGCTGGTCGCCCTGTTACAGAGAGGGAACACTGTGACAGATCGTCTGTATTTTAATTGTGTCTTTGATGCAACAGTGGTGCTTGGATAGCTTCTTAGAAATTAGTATCTTAAAGACAAAGGAGCTCATTGTGCATAATGATAAAGAGGTATTAGCTCCTGTTCAAATTTATGGTGAAACAGTCACAGACATTGACACGAAACTTGTTTTTCTTGAAAATACTAACTTTGTTTTTAAGAAGCGTTTGCAGCGTCTGTACCTTCTTCGAAAGTTGAACAGTTTCGAGGTGAGTACACCAATCCTTGAAACTGTATACAAAAGCCGAGTGGAGAGCCTTCTCACCTTCAACATGCTGAGGATTGTGAACTTGAGCTCGAAGATCATTGGGCGGCCACAGAGAGCTCTGAGCAGCCTGTACGAGGAGCAGGTTGGGAAATAAGGCGATGGACATCATACATGATATTTCCCACCCCGTAAACTGTGAGTTTGAGCTACTTCCGTCAGGACGGAGGTCCAGACTGAAAATGGCAAAGAGGAATATTTTCAAGAACTCTTTTGTGCCAAACTCAATCAAAGCAGTTAAGTCTTTACATGGGTGATATTTTTGTTTGAAATGTTGCATGAAATGTAGTGTCGTGTCATGTCGTGCCATGTGCTAATGTAATGTGTTTTAATGTGTCTGGTGAAACCAAAGACAAATTTCCACCTTGGTGGACAATAGAGCATTCATATTCGTATTAACTTCTGACAAAAGGCAAGAAAAAACACACACACAAAAAAAATTGGCTTGAAATTGAAAATGAATCGGAGTGAAAGAAGCAGAAGAGTTATAAAGACTTAAATAAACATGAAAACTGGTTCCTGCTTTATACCCTGAAGCACATTCAGGAAAATTGGGTAACGTGTTTTCTCTTCTAAAAACCTGCCGTGAAGAACAACAACAGCTAATAGAAAAGTCACTGCATTGAAATCAAACATTGGCGACCAAAACACACCAAATCCAACCATAGAAGTCTCTCTCTCTCTCTCTCTCTCTCTCTCTCCCCCTCTCGCTTGTTTTTTTTTTATACGGCGTGTTCTTATAAAAATACTTCCTGGGGATGAGCTGTTCTGAAGACTAACAGCTGCTGACTGAGTCAGACAGTGGTTGGACTGGCCGGGTCTGAGGTGTGACCGCCCGCTCCGGTGTGAGCAGGGCGTTGCTGGGAAAGAGCTTTAATGCTCAGTGCAAGCTTCCTGAAAAAGTAAATAACTGCTGGATTTTCTTAAAGCAACATCCAGTGTGTTGTGTCATGTTGAAAATGACGAGTGTCACGGTAAAACATCAGATATCAGTACATCCGTGCTGTGACCACGAGTTCCCCTTTCAGTGAGCAGGAAGAGGGAAGTTTCTCACTGTCAGTGATTAAAAAAATGATAGAATATCTCTCCATGGAAATGCCTGAAGACAAACTGCATGTCTGAACCTGAAGTTGACACCATTCCTTCTTTTCCTCTTTCTCATGTCCACAATGGATGCTTCCAAAACCCGGCCATCATCCAGGACACTTTCAAACTTGTTTTGTTTGTTGAAAGCAGAAGTGCGGCCTTTCACACCTCCAAAACCTGCCGATACGACTCCAAATTCAAAAATAGGACGTCGTGATTTAAAAAATATTCAGATGCCACTTTGTTTGGTTGAAATGCAAAAAAAACATAAATTCATCATGTATATAAAAAGCTAAAAATGTGATGTGACATTATACGGTAAATCAGGGGTGCCAAACATGAGGCCCGTGGGTCAAAACCAGTCCACAAGAGGCTCACATCTGGCCCAACAAATGGTACAAATTTCACAAGAAAACACTGATTTTCTTTCAAAGAGTTATTCATTATATGATTTTTTTTTAAGAGTAGCTGACACAACACAGCACCGGGAGATGAGCAGAGATATCTGTGATGCCTCATGCCGTCAGGGTGAGTTTGTAAAAACATGCATGATGCAACAGAAGTTTTTTCACTCCATTTCACAACTGAAGGTTTCATTAAAATTGGCTTTATGTAGAGATTTTTGTCATTTTACATATAGTAATTGGGGTTTTTTTTTTGCAAAAACAAACAAAACATTTTCATCATGAAAAACTTTAAATTTTAAGGTTATTGTGGCACTTTCGTTACTAGTTTGTCCATCCATCCATGTGTGGATCACATCCACACGCACACACACGCTACACACCATCAGGATAATCAGGTAACCTGAAATGACTGCTGGAAGGGATCTGGAGTGGACTGGTGAATGGATTACTGTTATATAATGCTTTAGCAGTCCAAAAGAGCCATTTTCCTCCAAACAATTAGTCTGGAGCTGCAAAACTAATTACCTGAAATGAAGGAAAAATAATAATAATCAAAACTGCTGCACAGACAAAGAATTAAAGTTGCATTAATGAAGTGTCACAGGCACAATTTAGATTTAGGTTTTAATGCCATTTTTAATTTCTATAGTTTTTCCCGATCCAGCCATTTTATGCACCTTGGCTGTTTTAGATTTTTAGCTGTTTAGCTGCTCATAGTCACTATACATTTCCCAGTGCTTAGAGCAGTTTTAACTGTGCTAACAATTTGATCTTTTTCTCCCCTTTACTTTATGTTTCCCTTTTTTCTTCTTCTTTCCTTTTATTATTTTCCTCAACTTTATGTCCGACTGAGCTGTTTTACCTTATTTGTATTGTTATTCTGGAGTTTAAACCTGTTTTGAAAATCTGTTTGGAATGCAAATAAGATAAAAATGAAATCATAGTGTTTATTTACACCACATATCCTGAAAGCTTCAGGGAGACTCAACACTCACCCTGTCACCAAGATGCAAAGCACTGAGTTCTTCCATCGGGGGGGCAGTTTAGGGATCCTTGCTCAAGGACACTTTCACATGTGATGATAAATTGAACCTGCAACCTTCCGACTGACCACTCTACCAACCGAGCCACATAAAATCCAAACATGAAATAATAAAGAGCAGAACTTCTCCCAGAATCACAGAGACCAGAGAGTTTAGATTTGTTCTTGAGTCCTGTGAGTAAATAGAAGTCAAGGTGTGTATCCTGGACTGAGTGAGAGATTAAACATTTATATTTAGTCAGTGTGGGAAAACATTCACACACTGCGGGTTTTGGATGGACTAGTTAGGGTTGGTTTAACCTGCTGCCTGTAAAACGTGGCCATGATGGATTACAGTGACAAAAGGTGCTACTTATGTGGAAGTCTGGTGAAGTGACACATGCACAGCCCCCCCGCTGTGAAGTGTGTCATGAAGCGTAGCCTTGTAATAATGACGGGTTTGGAGACCAAAACAATCTGGTCACTTTACTCCACTGAGATTAGATGGTTGGGCTGAGGCGTCAAAGCCACTCGAGATCAAGATCAGAGGAAAGTATCAAAGATTCTGGTCAAAAACAAAGCAGCTTCGGCCTCTACTGGACTTAATGCAGCCCGATGTGTCATCCAGACGATAATCCACGCCGTCCGCAGGGTGAACACAGGACCAGCGGGAGACGACTGACGGCCAGCAAGGAACATTTAGCAACGGATGAAATGAGTTCACATCAAAGCAGTTATATTATGGATGGATGGATGGATGGATGGATGATGGATGATGGCTGGACAGATGGATAATGGATGGGCAGATGAACAGATGGATGGATGGATGGATTTACAGACAGATGGATGGATGGATGGATGGATGGATGGATGACAGATGGATTTACAGACAGATGGATGGGCGGATGAACAGATGGATGAATGGATGGATGGATGGATGATGATGGATTTACAGATGGATGGATGATGGATGGATGACAGATGGGTTTACAGACAGACGGACGGATGGATGATGGATGGATGACAGATGGATTTACAGACGTTTGGATGATGGATGAATGGATGGATGGATGGATGGATGGATGGATGATGGATGGATGATGGATGGATTTACAGACAGACAGATGGATGGATGGATGGATGGATGGATGGATGGATGATGGATGTATGACAGATGCATTTACAGACAGACGGATGGATAGATGGATGATGGCTGGATGGATGGATGATTGATGGATTTACAGACGGATGGATGGATAGATGGATGATTGATGGATTTACAGACGTATGGATGATGGATAGATGGATGACAGATGGATGATGGATGGATGATGGATGGACGATGGATGGATGACAGATGGATTTACAGACATATGGATGATGGATGGATGGATGGATGGATTTACATACAGACGGACGGATGGATGGATAGATGTTAGATGGATGGATTGATGACAGACAGATTTACAGACAGATGGATGATGGATGGATGACAGATGGATTAACAGACAGACAGATGGATGGATGGATGGATGGATGACGCCTCTGGCCACCGGGGCTCAGCAGGATTCCTGCCTGGGCAGAGCTGAGTTGGTCTCATTAGTTTGTGCTGAGCAGCAGTCTGAGTAACTCCATGCCGTCACTACTTTCCACTGCGGACCTTCTGAGTGAGTTACTGAAATGGAGAGTCGGTGAAATCACCCTGCAGCCTACGTCTGAACGCCGCTCCACCATCTGAACCCTTCACCGTGTGTGAAGCTGTCTGACTTCTTCTGTGCTCAAGTTGCGACTTGAATCCCATCTGCAGGTTTTCATTGAAAAGTAAGGACTGTTTAGCGTATCAGTCTTCATGACGGAGTCCACCTGCGCGCTGTCTGCAGCTGAATAATACATACCTGTCTCACCGTATGTGAGCTTTAAATGACAAGCTTGCCCTCGGCTGCTGCAATCACACTATTAAACTCCAAAAGACCTTAAAAGCTATTATTGTCCTCGGGGCAAAGACAAGCCGGGTGATTTAGTGAGGAAGGAGACAGCTTTGGTTAATTTATGTGTGCCGCTGTTTGCTAGCTAAGCGCCAAAAGGCATCATATCTGTGGCTTCTTAATGATGCCGGTCTGGAGGCTCGGCTCTGTGCTGTCGTCCACCTGGGCTTGTTTAACTGCTCCTCTGAAGTCATTGTGGAGGTCTCGGTGGCCAAACACAAAAACAACCGGTGCTAATCAAGAGCAGAGGACGGAAACAATGCCAGTCTTAAAAAAGAGATGAGTCTTTGATCAGCCTGTAATTGAATCAGGTCTCTGTACACAGATGCACTCTGTCCTTCATCAGGACTCCCTTTTACCCATTTCTCTATTTTATTTCTGATTAAATTTGAATACAAAGTTTTGAGGACTGATAAGAATGAAAATAAAGACAAACAGCGGCTTTGAGTTTCAATAATAACAATAAAAATCTTTCACCTCTGACCTTGTAAACTGTCATCAAACCTGAGAGTGAAACCAGAAGCTGTGGCTTTACAGGATCACTGTTTGTGGCCAGTAATGGTGAAGTTTTGGAATTTTCCTGCATTTTTATGACTAATGGAATTTGAAGCATCTTCCTGAGAGAAAGTCCAGAACTTAATGACTCATTAATCTGGCAGATTGTCCTCCAAACGCAGCCTGCTGCTCTCAAGACACCAATTAGCTTCATGTCTCAGACTCTTGGTCAGACCGAAGTGTGTGTTTAAGCACTTTCACAGGTTTGAAAGAAAAGAGAGAGGATGTAAAGCCCCAGAAAACCAAAACTTGGAGTCTTTAAAATACATTTATATCCACATTTTTGTATGTTTCATGTCAGAAGTGTTCTTATATTGGAAGAAACACTTATTTCCAGTAAATGTTCGCTGCATCGCAGGTGAATTTCAACACATTTTAAATTATTTATGACTATTTCTTCAATTTATTGACACAAGTGTCATCAGTGTTACAGTCGTTTATCTTCCGCCTCTGTAAACATCCATGATCCTTCACGAAAACACACACTCCCGAGTTTGATGACACCGCTGACATTCAACGTGTGAACATGCTGCAACCTGTGAGGGTTTACTGGGTTATGCCCGATTTAATGTTTTATTTCTGCTGCTCTCATGGGGATGTTTATTGTGTTGCATTTTGCTCATTTTGTGTGTGTGTTGTGTGTGTGTGTGTGTGTGTGTGTGTGTGTGTGTGTGTGTGTGTGTGTGTGGGGGGGGGGGGGGGGGGGGGGGGGGGGGGCTCCAAAGTGACACAGCATTCAGGTGAAATCAGATAAGACTGTTGAATTTCCCCAAAACTGAATCAGCTTCTCTTCTTGAGTGTGTGTCGAGCTTTAAATGAGAGGAGATGCTTCAGAGCAGAGGAATGTCAGAAATCTGATATTTGATTGATCTTCTTCAGCTCGTGCGGGTCTGGTATTGGAGCTGCCTTCCTGTCACTGTGGGGCTGCTGCTGCTGCGCTCTGGGCGTTTTCAGCAGAGGTTTCAACACCTCCCTTCACACGCAGCTTAAATCCGGAGTGAAACCCTCTGCGAGGTGTCAGTGTCCTGCGTGACTGAGCTGAGACGCAGCGATGGAGCTTTTCTCTGCGTTCGTCTGCGCCGCGGTGGTCTGCGTGGTCTCTGCCGGGGTCCACGACATACACTGGACTTATACAGGTGGGCTTTTTACACTTTTAATATACATATTTTGATTAAAAAAAAAAAAAGGGGAAAAAAAAAGGATTATGTTTTCCGACACTCAGATTAAAGTTCGTGGCTTTCGTGCGTAAAACGTGCGTAATGGCACGGCTTCGTAAACACGCTGAACCTTGTTCTGCTGTTTTTAAAAGAACGTATTTTTCTAAATTCGTCATATTGAGTATAACCTCTGGGTTTTTGGCGACGGAGTTCTGTTGGACCTGTATTGGATGAATATTTCTCGGATGAGCGTGTGAAAACACCCATCGTGATATTTGGTGAATACTACACTGCTGTCATAAATATTTCTGGAATGATTACCTTGGGGGCTCGATCCAGTTGAGCAAGTCTCGCTCTTGGCACTTTAACCAACAACATTCACTTTAATCCGCTGCGCACGGACTCAACTTTCACCCAAACCTTACGGCGTCACGCGTGCGTGCGCATCGTTATTATTATTACCAGTCCCCTTTATTTCTTTCTTTGGTGTCACAACAGAGGGGGCTTTGGACCAAATGCACTGGCCAACCAAGTACCCTGCATGCGGAGGCAAGAAGCAGTCTCCCATTGACATCCAGAGGCGCAGCGTGAGGCACAACCCGGACATGTTACAGCTGGAGCTCAGCGGATACGATGCCCAGAAAGGCAATTTCCTCATGTCCAACAACGGACACTCCGGTAAGACAGAGGCTACTGATCCAGCCAGATGGGGAAAATCTCTGTGACTGGAGGGCTGGGGGCCAAATCAGGTTCAAGTCAGGTTCCTCATCAGGCTGGACAGACGAGGTTCATATGATATGGCTGTATCCTGTGGACAAACAAATAACCTTTTGTGGAGAGAAATCAGGCAAACATAACTCCCCAACACTGTAGAAAACGTCCCTAGAACTGCAAACATAAAGATTATACAAATAGATAATAAAATCTTTAACAATATAGAGCATCAAACACATCAGGGGCAGAAATAAAAGTCCAAAAAGAAGAATCAATAAATAATCTCTCATGTTTCAGCTCCAGTAAGTATAGCCACCGCTTCATATTTCAGTTCGTGACTACAGCTTGCAAGCCTTGACATGAGCTTTTTTTTTTGTCAGTTCTTTTATTTACCTTCCGTCCGTAGGAAAGACAAAACCAGAAAGTCAGGGCTGCTAATTCTCAGGGATTTAGAGTCAGAGCCACACTCTGAGAGGAGATGGTCGATGGAGGACTTTATATTGAATCTGTGATGACTGATAAAAACCAAAGACAGGTATTTTAGAAATATATTCCTCCAACCTCCAACTTTATCTTCAGTGTCCTCCCTGTCATCCGTTTCTTTTATGTCTTTCACTGATGTCCTGTGATCACGGGGCAGTCAAACATAAGGCATGTGGGCCAAAAGTGGCCAACAAGAGGCTCCAATCTGGCCACCAAGAAAATGGTAAACATTTTCAAGGAGAACATCGATTTTATTAATTAAAAAAAAAAAAAAACCTTAAAGAGTAGCAGACACAACGCAACAGTGAGATATCAGCGATGCTGCTCTGAAAGATAGCAATCCTCCCCGTCAGGGTGAGTCTGTAAAAACATGCGTAACGCAACAGCTGCAGAAGCAATGCAACACTTTATTTCGTACCAGAAGATTTCATCAAAACTGACTTCATGTTGAGAGTGTAGTCATATCCGGTAGTTTGTTTTTTGCAAAAAAAAAAATATAAATAAATATATATGTGTGTGTGTAGAGCCTAGGGCGCTGGTATGATGCCTCCCTCAAAGATAAAGAGCAAACAGAGCAGCTCAGGAAGGACATAGCCAGCGGCCTGGAGAGCATTGATAGGACCCTGCTTCCTGGTAAGCTGAAGCTCTGGTGCATGCAGTATGAGCTTCTCCCATGTCTTCTTTGGCCACTGACCCTCTATGAAATCCCGCTGTCAAAGGTGGAGAAGCTGGAGAGGATGGTCAACGCCTATGTCAGAAAGTGGCTTGGCCTCCCCATGTGCCTTAGCAGCATTGGGCTTTATGGAAGAGGGATGCTAGAACTTCCCATCTCCAGCCTGGTAGAGGAGTATAAGTACGCCAAGGTCAGGTTGGAGATGACCCTGCAGGGTACCTGTGATCCACTTGTGGCCCAAGCAGCACCCATCCTGGCCACTGAGAGGAAGTGGACCCCGCTGGCAGCAGCTGAGCAGGCAAAGGCAGCAGTCAGACACAGGGACATCATGGGGCATGTTCAGGAGGGGAGGGGTGGTCTCGGTCTCTCTACTAGCACACCCACCTGGAATAAAGCTAATCCAGCAGAGAGGTGCAAGCTAGTGGTTCAGGAGGTACGCCGGGAAGAAGAAGCTGGAAGGTGATCAAAAGCCGTGGCACAGGCAAAGCAAGGGCAGTGGATGACTTGGGAAGGAGTGGAGAGAAAAAAAACTCTCCTGGAAAGATCTACGGGAGATGGAGGCATTCAGGGCAAGCTTTATAATCAGGGCTGCTTACGATGTTTTACCTTCCCCTGCAAACCTGAGCCAGTGGTATGGTGAAGACCCCACATGCTCTCTATGCCAATGTCCGGCAACACTAAAACACATCTTAGTGGGATGCAAGAGCAGCCTAAGCCAAGGCCGGTACACCTGGCGACACAATCAGGTGCTAAGGTGTCTTGCAGCAGTGCTGGAAAACCAACACACAAGAACGAACGCACTTCCTCAGCCACCATCACATCGGCAGCCAACATTCTTTGTCCGGGAGGGTCAAACAAGCTGCAATATTACCAGTTCAGCTGACAGTGGGCAGCTGGGTGAGGCACGGGACTGGATGTTGCTGGCAGACCTGGACAAAAAATTTTGTTTTCCACCAGAGATTGCGTCCACCAATCTGCGTCCAGACCTCATTCTGTGGTCATCCTCGCATAAGCTCGCTTATATCATTGAGCTTACTGTACCCTGGGAGAATGCAGTGGAGGAGGCCTATGAGCGGAAGATGCTGAGGTATTCTGATCTCGCAGCAGACGCCAAAGAACAAGGCTGGAGTGTGAAAGTACGCCCAGTGGAAGTAGGCTGCAGAGGCTTCGTAGCCACATCAACATTTAGGCGACTTAGGGAGATGGGAGTGCGGGGTAAGGCTCACAGGCAGGCTGTCAGGGACCTCTCCAGGGCTGCTGAGAAGGGGAGTCAGTGGCTATGGAGCAAGAGGAAGGATTTGACCTGGGCCTCCAAATGTCTGATGGCTGATGGGGGTGTACCTGGGACGCTGGGATTCACTGCTGAACCTTCTGGAGGTGTCGTGGGCTTGTCAGCGAAACACCTAAGAAGGAGGTCGCCCACTTGACAACTCAAAGGATGCTGTCACTCATTTGCCTGCCACAGTGTCTCATCGGTGCCATAGGTATCTACTGAGGGATAATAACATCTAGTCTGATGTAACTAATAAACACACACATATATATATATATATATATATATATATATATATATATATATATATATATATATATGTGTGTGTGTGTGTGTGTGTGTGTGTATGTATATATATATATATATATATATATATATATATATATATATATATATATATATATACATATATACACACACACACACACATACATACATACATACATATATATATGTATATGTGTATATATATATATATATATATATATATATATATATATATATATATATATATATATATATATGTATGTATGTATATATGTATATGTATATGTATATATATATATATATATATACACATATATATATATGTATATATGTGTATATCACCACATACTCTTTTAAGGGATATGGCTGGGTGTTCTTAATCTCTGGGAGTGTTTACGATTTCAAGTGAAAGTTCTGGTCGTCCGTTTACCCTTTGTCTATTCCCACCAGTTCAAATCGATCTCCCTCCCACCATGGTGATCACCAAGGGCCTCCCCGGAAAGTACACGGCCGTGCAGATGCACCTGCACTGGGGCGGCTGGGACCTGGAGGCCAGCGGGGCCGAGCACACCATCGACGGCATCCGCTACATGGCAGAGGTCGGCTCAGAAACTGTGAAGCACCTCCGGCGTGAGCTCAGAAAACAGATGATAAAGGCTCAGAGCCATAAATCATTTTAACAGACCATCAGAGTTCAGAGAGTCAGGATTTTGTTAACGATGAAAGCAGAACTGTCAACAACTTTGAATGTGGAAATCGATCTTTTCCGCCTCTGAGCCGCCCACATGCTCATTTTCTCTCTGCTAATGCGTTCTTCTGCTGTCACAAACAAGCCTGATCTGGACTGGAGTTACTGTCGAGACACTGTTATTGACTGACACCTGACCTGTGGCCTGTTTCCGTCTTCTCTTCCAGCTCCACGTCGTCCACTACAACTCTGACAAGTACGCCAGCTTCACCGAGGCCAAAGACAAGCCGGACGGCCTGGCGGTGCTGGCCTTCTTCTATGATGTGAGTTAGTCTCAGACACGCTTTGTTCCACCAGCCCGTTAATCTGATCCACGCCGGATAACAACTGCGAGTCCCATTCAGAGAGTCTTTGTAGTGAAATTTTAGAATTTACCAAACGGCTCGGCGGCCTTTGAAGTACGGGACCCTTTGTTTTGGTCATCCTGCCGTGCTGAAAGCTCTATTGAGTGAGAGCGCGTTTCCTGGACGCTGGCTTTTGGCTGAGAGACACTTCCTTTTCTCGGAGAGGCCGACACCACGACGACCTTTCGTTGCCCCGATGGCAGCCCGGCCTGGAAGAGGAAATCATTCCAGGATGAATCAAAAGCGTGAGCGCTGAAAGCTCCACCGTTTAGTTAAGATATTTCAAGATATTTTATTATTCTCGTATCTCGAGGTGTGTAGCACCGCATTATGTAATAATGTAATACATTTTCACAATGGATTTTGAGATGTTGGATCTCTGATCTGACAGTTCTCCATCAGGTTTGACGACTTCAGGTGGATTTACTCTGTGGGAGTTTTTAACCTTTGTTCAGTGTTTATGCGTGTGTGTGTGTGTGTGTGTGTGTGTGTGTGCGCGTGTGTGTGTGTGTGTGTGTGAGAGAGAGGCTTGATGTCGCTCACTTAAAGTTTCTCTACTGAGTGGATCTTTGTGCCTCAGAATAGTTCTTGAAACGTCTCTTCTTGCACTTCACTATATCATTCACGATTCAGTGTATAAATCTATCAATTTGCTGTCAAAATTTCCTATTTTCAGAAGTTTCTCTTATACTTGCTTCTTATATTCATCGAAGTTTAGAAGTATTCTTCTGAGTTACATGTCACTGAAAAGTGTTTGTTTTCATGTTAGCCTAGCCCTAGCATCTTTAATTTGGGATTAAGCGAATGAACTCGGATTTCCCGTGAAGGAATTGGATTCGTATTAAATCTAGATTTCAAGCCTTTGATGTTAAAGTATTCTGTGGATGTAAAACCACTGAAGGCAATAAATGGAATAATTTCATAAATATCGATAACCCTTAAACTGAGACCTTAAACTGTGTTGTTTTTCAGGATGGTCACTTTGAGAACACCTACTACAGTGATTTCATCTCAAACCTGGACAAAATCAAATACGCCGGTGAGAAACGGCGACCTGCGATCACAAGGCCACCAAACAGGAAGTGACTTCATCTGCACCTTTGACCTCTCGTGTGACCCCGACAGGACAGTCCATGCACATATCGGACGTCAACGTGCGCTCCATGCTCCCGGAGAACCTGAACCACTTCTTCCGGTACCAGGGCTCGCTCACCACGCCGCCCTGCTACGAGAGCATCCTGTGGACGGTGTTCGACACCCCCATCACCCTCTCGCACAACCAGGCACGCCCGGCCCGGCTCCCGTTGGTGACGTACTGTCTGCGACGGTATGCTCGATGAGTGACGCCTTCTCTCGTTTCCGCCGTGTCCAGATTAGGAAACTTGAGAGCACTCTGATGGACATGGACAACAAGACCCTGTGGAACGACTACCGCATTGCTCAGCCGCTCAACGACCGGGTGGTGGAGTCTTCGTTCCTCCCACGCCTCGGAAAAGGAAGTGCGTAAACTTGTGGCGGCAGCGGGGATACCCAAGAGCGTCAGTGTCGACTTTTCCTCAGAACTGATGTCATTTCTCTGTGAATCTGCTGCCTCCGCAGCTTTTTGCCGACAAGACGAAATCGAGTCGAAGCTCCTGAAGATTGAGGGTCTGATCACGTCTCTGGGCAAAAACATCCATTCAGGTGACGTCTTGGTCTTAAAATACATGAATCTGGTCAGATCAAAGTAGTCTTACTAACTCTGTGTGCTGCTCTCTAAAGGAGGTCTTCGCAACACGAAGACCACCAGATACGGTGAGTGTTTTTGGCATTAGGGGGTCATCGGCGGGAGTCGGAGGTTCTCGCTCTGATTCTGGTTTCGCTGTCGTCCTCAGAAGCTCGAGCTCTGTATCCTCTGGTCCTCAACTTCCAAGAGAACGGCGGCAGTTATGCTCTGGCCCGACTCACCCGTCCCATGGACCTGGACGCCTTCACGGTCTGCATGCACGTCCTGCCGCAGGTGGAGGGCGTCCACACCGTCATGTCCTACTCCAGCAACGGCCACGACAACGAGCTGATGATCACCATCGGCCAGGACCGAGGCGGGAACGAGGTGGGCCTCTGGATCGGCAATGAGTTCGTCAACCTGCCGCACAGCTTCAGGCCCCACGACTGGGCCAACTACTGCGTCACGTGGTCGTCCCACACCGGCGGCGCCGACCTCTGGATCAACGGCCTGGTGGGCGAGCAGCGCTACCTGAAGAGCGGCTACACGGTCAGCCCCGGCGGCATCTTCCTCCTGGGCAAGGACCAGGACGGACTGCTGGGCATCTCCAACTCCGACGCCTTCGTGGGTAAGATGACGGACGTGAACGTGTGGGACTACGTGCTGACCGTGGGAGACATCCGGGACCAGATGTCGTGCGAGAGCAACAGCACGGCGGTGGGGAACGTGTTCAGCTGGGGCTCCACCAAGCTGAGTCTGTACGGAGGAGTGCAGCTGGACACTCAGTACAGATGTCAGTGAGATCGTAAAACTCACTTCTTCCGTTTGTTTGTCGCAATAAACCAAAATATCACTGCTCCTGGGTCTGCTGTTGAAACTCCTATGAAATGTACGATAGGAGAAGAAGTTTGGCGAGAACCCGTGACTCTGTATTTAATGTAGTGTGTGTCATTGCTTCAGTCATGTACGCATTCAGATATTTCCATCTTCAATAAAAATTCTAAAGAGACTTGTTGGTTTGTTTAATGATAAACAAAATGCACACACACACACACACACACACACACACACAATGTGCAATAATTATACAGAGAATAAAAATGACATTCTGATTTAAAACGGTATTCAGTCCAATAGAAGACTTCCTTTCATTTTCCTTTAGAAGGTCGTGACCTTCGTCACATCCTCCAGGCTTTCTTTGCTCTTTTTCAGAGAATCGTCGTCGTCATTCAGTTTGAAGTCCACTTTGTTCCTCTTAGCAAACATCTGGCAGACCTCCAGGAAGGTCTTATTCTTGGTCTCCGGCACCACCAGCCAGATATAGATCAGAGTGACCAGGCAGATGACGGCGAAAATGATGAAGGAGTATGCGCCCAGGCCGTTCTGCAGGGGGGAGAGGAAGAAAGGAAACGTGAACCGTGTGTTCTCTGTAAATATGCCAGCCAGCAGCAGGATGAAACGGCAGACCAGGTGAGAAATGTGATTTATATGCAGCTTGGATGAGAATGCTTTAGCTTCCTGTTCCTCAAACACATTCCTCTTTCATTGGGTTGAAAGTGAAGACATGGGAAGGAAGCCAACACAAGACAATCACGATGTTTATACAACATTATCTCATTAGAAAAAAACCTGGTGTTGCTGAAAAACAAAATTCTAGTGGATGCAAGATGTTTTCTACGTCATTCAAATCTCCGTAATCAGCGTCTGTGGGATGAGTTTAAAATTTCCACATCGTCTCACGGCCGCACGCTGAACCACACGGCTTGTAAAATAACAGAAATCCCGCTGCTAGGTGAACATGCTAAAACTCTTATCATGCAAAACCACAATGACGACATCTGTGACGACACACATTCCTCCAAATAACTGCTTTGAAAGAGATGACCTGTTTCTGTTTGACATCCATCGTCCATGTGAAGCTATCTCTAGTCTTCAAAATCACAAAAACCTTGCCAGTTGTGCAAAGATAAAAACTTCTGAAAATTGAATATATTGTTTAGTTTTCTTAATACTTTTAGGTGTTTCAAATGTAATGACATGCTTTGTGATATATTGAGATTTCTACTATTAACACATTAACAAAACATGGCATTTCGTTGTATTTTGCATTGTTAGAATTGCCATCATGTTGAGATTGCAGTCATTTTTTGTAGCAATTGCTTGTTTGTTTTCTTCAAAATATAAACTTCATGTAAACCCTTTGAATTTAAAGATTACTCTGGCGCTATTTCAACCAAGCAGCATGCTCAAGATGAATTTGGGCTATATATGTAAACTCGGCGACTTTTTGAAAAGTATGTTTTTTACATGACAACAGCAGAAACTCAGAGCCTAATGTAGTTTCTGCATTGGGCCACTAGTGGGTGCTGTTGGTAGCTTTTGTAACGAAACCTCACAGAGAGCAAAGTATTGTTTTCACCTATCCACACGACGATGGACAAGTTCCACCTTGGGAGTCTTGCGCCACCGTGTAAACAAACATCCAAAACACAATGAAAGTTTGGTGTTTGTGCTTGAAATCGTTATTCAGCCAATCAGACAAAGCAGTTCCCCGGGTTGTCAGGGGTTCATTATCTTGCTGTCGTTTTCTCTAGTGGGTTCATATTTTTTTTCCTTTTCTGTTGTCGTGTTGATTTTACATTGAAGGAGAGTTCAGTGACTGAAACACTGAAATCTAAACTCATTTGCAAACCTCTGGACAGACGGATGCACAGAAGGGAAAAGAATGAGCGGCACGATGTGGAGCCACTTGTAAACCATCTGTAACAGATTAACATTTTTTGAATCGTGAACTTCACAGCGTAAGGGCTTCGAGAAAGTTGTGCAACCGACCGCAAGGAAGGGGTAGACGAGGCCGATGGTGAAGTTGGAGAGCCAGTGGACGGAGCCGGCGACCATGAAGGCCGCGGGCCTGGCCGACTGCCGGAACATCTCAGTGGCTACCACATAAGGAATGGGACCTGGGGAGTGTGCGCACACACACACACACACACACACACACACACACACACACACACAAACACAGGGTCAACCACAAGCAAAACACTCATCAGAGCCCAGGGTCACAGAAGGGATGCTCACACACTCATTTACTAAATATGTAATGACATGTCTGCTGCACGCCTCGGCTGATGGCCCACCCCACCCACCCCTACCCCCACCCGATTGAGGTAATCGGTGTGTGTGGAGGTGAGCTCAGACTCACTGGGTCCGATGGCGTGTCCTATGATGTAGGCGAAGACGCAGGCGACGCTGAAGGAGGGCATCCACGACACGGTGTGCTGTCAACACAAACAGGCAGCTCAGCTGTTGAGAGCATTTCTCGGTCGAATTGATCGTCAAGAGGAGAGTTTCACAGCTCCTCTCGGTTTGACCGGGCTCCCTCTTGACGCTGGATGGGGGGCGGTCACATGTGGCTTTGGTGGCTCTCTGCGTGTTTTTCTGTCTCAGATTGTTCCTGGTCTTTGCAAAACAGAGACGCCAAGTCATCACTTTACTTTCCAGACTTCGGTTAGACCTGTGTGACGCCGTGACGCAGCGGCTCAGTCCCAGTTTCCTCCCAGCAGCAGTTTCCTCCAAGATATCCCGCCTGTCATTATCATCGGCTTATCACGTCACCTTCATCAGAGGCTACGTCACTCAACAGTTTACATTTTGATCCAGTCGAAAGACTCAACGGTGACTCTGCAGAAACACTGCTTTAGTGTTTCATCAGGGATTTGGTAACAATACAGACAAAACAACATGGATTAGATATATTAGATGATTACAGTAACTATAGTTACTTTATTTCAGATATCCATTTAGTTTCTAACGCATTCTGATTTCTTTTGATGATATAAAACTGAATATAAATGATTCATAATGATAATATGAAGTATAAGAGGGATATGTTATCTTTGGTCCTTTTGTCATAACAGTGCTCATGGACAAATGAATCAAATGTAAAATTTTGTGCATGATTTACTGATTTCACTGGAAGCAGATGTGTGACCCAGCGTGACCCTGTTATTCAGTAAAACTCCTCTTCCTCTAAACGACCGGAGATGATTTCATCTGAGGGGCTTCACTGTTCGGAGAGACTCGGGTTGAATTAATGATACATCTTGAATGCTGCTCTGACATACTGATGCACATCAGCAGTGAAGAAATAAACTTTTCCTTTCAGGGGGGTTGAAAAATCAGCATAATGACAGCAGAGGAGAGGAACAACAAGTTATCTCAATGTTTTTGTCATCCTGGGTTCTATGATAAAAAGTCCTAATGCTTTAAAACCTAAATACATGCAGTTAATTTTACAATCCAGTATAATATTTAAAGTGAATTGAGCAAAAGCAGTGTCACTGTACAGTTTTCTTGAGTGTCATCATACTGAGCTTTGTGTTTTCAGCCTATGGATGTATTGAAATGAATCCAAAAGCTTGGAAAATAGATGAAAAAAAACTGAAAAAGTTTGAGATTTAAAAGATTTAAATATAAAAATGGATCTATTATAAGTAATCATGGGTCAAAAGCAGTATAATTTGTTCGTGTTTCGAGGTTTGTCGGTTATTTTTCAGTGCTCAGGGTGCAGAAACATTAAGTATGACACAATAACTAACAGGAACACCAGTGTGGACAATCACAGCATGAGAGTCACACATGTTCTGCACATGTTCAGGATGATCGATGATTCTGATGTTTTTACATAATCATGTTGTAAAAGACTAATATAATGGTTAACGACTACCCTTTGTGGTGAACTTTATGTGATAACACTTTATCATCTATCTCTCCATCTATCGAACTTGAGGATAACATGATACACGCACTTCATAAGATTCGTAAGATTCAGTTCTGATAACTTTATCCCTGTGCTGATGAACTCTCCCTCCTCCGTTTGTCGTCCTGAAGCAGCAGAGGGCAGCAGAGTCACATTTACCTGCAGCGCCAGAGCCACAGTGAGCAACACACAGGCTATACAGCAGATCCCAAAACCACAGAGGAGCAGCAGGCGTCGGCCAGACGCCTCCACGATGAAGACCTGCCGGAACAAATCCTGCGATCAGCACGGCGAGATGAAACCCAGAGTCTGCAGGCCTCAGGTTTTCTACGTACGGCAGCGATGGTCATGGCGACGTTGACCGCTCCTGTTCCCACCGTCATGTACTGGATGTCGTTCTCCTCCACTCCTGCTGTACCGTAGATGTCGTCTGCATAGTAGTAGATCTGTGGTGGTAGAGAAAAAAAAACGTATTATGTTTCAAATATAAAATAAAACTGAGTGAAATTTGTGAAATTAATGTTTAACTCTCAGCCTACTACAGCCTCGACTGGAACTCGGGTGCAGAACCTTCATACTGGCAAACTAGCTTGGTGGTCTCCATTTTTAAAAGAGAGGGTCGGCGAGTGTGTGGCAATTATCAGAGTGACACACTGGCCAGGATCCAGGGAGAGTCTATGTGGGGTCACTAGAAAAGTGCCTCAGGTACAGGAGGATCAATGCAGACTCTGTCCTGGCTATGGAGCAATTGACCAAGACTTCACAGGACAGAAATATCTGCAACCCCATACACGCTAACACCAGACAGAAAGATGCAGCCTGAAGACTTTCCAAAGACGTCTCACCGCATTGACGCCGGACAGCTGCTGTCCCATGTTCATGATGATGATGGAGATGAGCTGCCAGCGCAGAGAGCGCTGGGCCAGCAGCATGAGGACACTCAGGTGACCTTCGGCCTTCTCCGACTGCTCCTCAAGACGCATCTCAGACAGCTCGGAGTCCACGTCGTCCCAGCCTCGCAGACGCCGCAGCGCTGAAAACACAGACTCACCAAGCTCATCCACTGCTTCCTGCTGTAGTCGGGGAGAAGCAGTGTTGGTGTTTCCTGACCTTTCGTTGCCGTCTTCTCGTCTCCTTTCTGGATGAGCATGTACCTCGGACTCTCCGGGAAGAAGGGCAGCAGCATGAGCTGAATCACAGCGGGAACCGCAGTCAGGCCCAGCATGATGGGCCAGCCTGGACACAGAGGAAGGACAAAGGATGTCAACATGATATCATACATCCAACTTCCACATCAAACTGAGTAGCTAGAGCTACTCCCAGCAGATAATGGTCCAAAGGACACAGAGGCATCAACAGCATGAACTGACATATTGGTGTGAAATGAAAAGAGCTAGAATGAGATCAGCACAATCATCTGAAGAGACGCTTCTCCAACCAAGCTCAGAGCGTGTTCTGACTGAAATTAATGCAGATTCTGGATTCTATGTGGTCCCGAAGCCGTCCGTCGGCATCGACAACAGTGTCAAGGTTTTCGAATGGAAACCAAATTCAGTCATTCTAAAAATGGCAGATCTCCCTTCATCTTCCATTAGATGTTCAAGCCACCCTTTTGATCTACAGGAGTCAAATGTTTTGAGCATTTTTCTGACAACTGGTTGACAGAAGGAGAAATGATTGAGCGCGTGCTTTAAATGCCCGCAACATATATCGGCACAGACTTTCCTTAAAGTATGTCGTTCAGTACCTGAGGCATTGCCCAGTATTTGTTTGATGCCCAGAATTTGGGCACAGAGGATGCCAACGGTGATGAAGAGCTGCGGTACGATGCCAAGAGCACCCCTCAGGTTTTTGGGAGCGATTTCTCCCAGATACATCGGCACCACGTTGGATGAGAGACCTGCAGACCAGTGGAAAGGAGCATGATTGAGATGGGTTTCGACACACACCTACTCCATCCTCAGTGCTGGAGCTGACCTGCACAAATGCCCACGATGACTCTGGCCACGATGATGATCTCATAAGACTTAACAACCTCACTGATCCCCATCATCACAGCGGGGACGATGGAGAAGATGTTGTTGAAGAGGAGCGTGCCCTTCCTATCACAGGGTGGAACAAAGTTAGTCCAGATCACAGAAACAAGCTGCTGGAGAGTAAACAGGGCAGCCTTATTGTCATGTCAGGCATTGCAACGCATCTGAACTTCTCTTATCTTGACTGAATCATTAACCTTAATGGATGAGACAATAACAAACAGGAAAATACAACAGCCCAGTGCACTTCATACACAACAGGAAATTTTTAGAGAGCATTCTTGAAATCTGCCTGACAGGGAAAAAAATTGGATTGCATCAAACGTAACCCCAATGGTAGATTTGGAAAACGTGCTGAAGTTGAATACTCAAGAACAATATTGGTTTACAAAAGAAATCCAAAGTAAATCTGAGCATTTACACTTTGTTCAGGGCGTGAACCAGGCCCCAGGTTTCCACCTGGCTGTTCGATGCAGTCAATGAGGAATTCAACACCGAGGGAATTATCCTTTAATGGGACTAAAATCAGTCCGTCCTTCTTCAACTGCTGACCAATGCAGGGTCACACACTCGATACAGAAAATCCCCCAACTGGACTTGAACTCGCGACAGTCTTCCTTTAACGTTAGAGTGTAACTATGCCAGCTCTGTGAGGAATACAGGACAGTTACCTGCCCAGCCTGTTGACCAGAGGAGCCACCATCAGAGAGCCAAAGAAGCCCCCCAGAGGGTACATGGACACAGACAGTGACCACAGCAGAGTGAGCAGGTTCGAGTCCATCGGGGTGCCATAGCGCTCCATGTAGGTGGCGTTATAAAACAGCTGCATGTGCTGAAAGGAGCAGGACAATGCTGATAGAAACACATCAGGATTTCACTGACCGGATCTCTTCTGCGTGCTCAGGCTACCTGTGACGGAGAGTTGATGACGGCCACATTGTAGCCGTACTGGAAGGAGGAACCGAACGCAGCGATGAGTGTGGCCAGCACCAGGACGGTGGTTAACCTCTGTGGATAAAGAGCACATTTTCACGATACCATCCATCACTGGTGCATTGTTTGGACACTGGCAGATAAAACAGGAGCTGAGCTGTGGAGACAGACCCCCCCAACCCCCCCTCCTCCTCGCCTGTAACTCACCCCTTTCTTCTCTGTCTCGTCCCACGTCTCTTTCTCTGCCATGGCTGTGTTTGGACTAACTGCCTCCAGGGGGAAACACTTTTTTATGACTGGGCCCCACCTGCCCTTTGGACACCAGATCAAAGAAGGTGTGCACTGTTGTGCAGGCGAATGTGTAATTTCAGCTTTGAGCCAGCAGGGGGCAACACTCATGTGGGACCAAGAGTTCAACTTAGGTGCAAATGAGAGGTAGAAAATGAAGGCTGCCACCAATGTCTGTCTTTAATATTTACACATACTGAGAGGAAATGAACTTTTAATTGCTAATTAAAGTGAAAAAGTTTATCTTCTATCCTCCAACTCTAAACATGCAAGCACGCCCAAGTGTGTGTTTCCCCTCATTACATTCAGTTACATTAAATATGGTGATCTGTTTCAGAGCTAGTAGATTTCCAAGATTTGCAAATTCTGCTACTGTAAGCTATTGGCTAAGTAGGCCTGAGGATTTAAACTCAAGACACCTGTCAATCTCATTTTTATCTGGTATTCAGACACTTCACAGTCAAACTGTGGTGTACACACTTTTTGCGGAACTTTATATAACACCTGTTGTCGTGCTGTGCTCGTTTTGCTGACACGTGCTCTCGGGATGCACAGGTGATAATAAATGTTTCCGCAGTTGTTATCTGCTGTGGTTTATTGAGCTGTAATTGCTGTACTCAAGGCTGCGATTAAATAACAAATTAGGATAAGGGTGAGTGCTTTCACAACCTCCCAGTAGCATCACAAAACAGGCTTCGTGCAGAAATGACACGAAAACTGAAAGTGAGAAAAAAAATTCCATTGTTGCTTTTATTGCTTTGAAGGGTTTTTATGCTGATCTCATACTGTTGAACTGGGCTTCATTTTCAGTACAGATACGCTGGTTGTGAAACTCTGTCAGCGGTTTTTAATGTTTGTCTCACGTCCAGTTCATCGTTTACTGTGCTTGGCTTATCTCCACAAAACACTTCTGCCAATGCAATGTCCTTGAGGCCGTTTGCAAACAAAAACAGTCGTTCAGATGACATCGTCCTAAAAACTGATGAATCTGGTCAAGCAAAAGTGGTTTTAATAACTTTATTGTGTATTACTCTCTAAAGAAGGTCTTCACAACATGAAGTCCACCAAATACGGTGAGAGTTTTTGAGAAAATCAGTGGTGAGAAGTGGAGGTTCTCACTCTGATTCTGGCTTCTGTTGGTTATTGACAGATCTCTTCCCTTGTACCAGTTGATTCTAATGCTTTACCTTTTCCCTGGTGTTTCTTGGTTATTAGGTGCATATTGAGGTTGTTTCAATGCAAAGCACTGAGTTTGTCTCCAGCTTTCAGTCTCTCTTTGACCACCCTAACCAATCAGGAACCACTTCTGGAAGTCTCCAAAACTTAAAGCTCGTGTCCGGAGTTTCGAAAGAATGAGTTTTTTTAATCCGACGTCTCAAGGTTCCACCCTCCCACATGGGGGTCTATGAGATGAAGGCGGAGCTCATAAATAGATTTTTATATTGCTTTATGCTAATATTATATCGCAGTATCGAACCAGACTGACACATTTAAGTTCTGTTAAAAAATGATACATACATTGGAAACGAACGGAAACTCTGGACACCAGCTTTTTAAGGTAGGGTGACATCTGTGTGGTGGATAACTCCATGGAATTTTGTGCCCTGGCACCAGATTCTGGATGAAATGAAGCCCTTCAGAGTGCTTTCATTCAGGCTTTGAATGAGTGGACGTGAAGATGGACCCCGAACAGATCAAGACAGTAGCTGAATGGCCAGCCCCGCAGACTTGGAAGCATCTTCAGCAAGTTCTTGTATTTCAAAATTCCTGTGGATGATTCCTTCAACAGTACGGGAAGGTGTAAACCCCTTTAATCAAACTCACATCTCTCTCTCTTGCCCCTTTTGTTTGGTCTCCAGGGGCAGAAAAACTATTGCTTACAGGTACGTGACGTTATTAGGTGACAGTCAGCGTGGAGCTTCACTCCGGCTGTTCTGACCCTTCACTTTCCAGTCATTGCTCCCCAGCAGCACTGCTCAGCCCTCCCAGCGAAGCTGTGAGCCTCCTTTTTCTGTGATGCAGTTTGGAAAACTTTCTCAGTCCGAACAGCACCGTCCAATGTCCTCTTTTCCTGCTATGGAGAGGAGCGTCTGGGCGTCGTCAGGAGACCAGTGCTGTGTTGTGCACTACATCTGGCATGATAAATCCAGAGCCCCCCCTCCAGCTGGTGGTTCAGCATCTGATACAGACGTGGGAGCCATTTCTCAATGGTCCAGTCATGATGAAACTCCACCCTTCTGCCTGTTTCTCTCAGAAACTAAGCTCTGCAGAACGAAAGTACTCTGTGTTGGATAGAAACTGCTGGGTGTCAAGAGGACAGCCTGTTCAAGACCTCTTACCACTCACTTGCTGGCCCCCCTTAAGACCCCTTTGTGTCCCTATCATTGGTCCCACATTATCTTGGACTTTGTCACTGACCTTCATCCATTCTAAGGTGATACTGTCATCACTGATTGTTTTTCTAAGTCTCTAGACTTGTACCTCATCCTAGACTGCCCACAGCCACAGAAACAGCTGATCAACTGATCATCATGTCTTCTGACTTCATGTCATCCCTGCTGACATCAGATCAAGGTCTTTAGTTTATGTCTGAAATCTGGAGAAAATTAATCAAAGTCCTTAGAGGCACTGTGAGTACCTTTCCTGGAATTCACTCTCAAGTTAACGGGCAGAGGGAGAGAGTCAGTCAAGACGTGGAGTCAGCTTTAAAGTGTGTCACTGCTTGTAACCAGTCATCGTAGTCCCAAACATCTCCCTTGGATTGCCCATAATAAAACCCTACTAGCCCGGCGACAGATATGTCTCTATTTGAAATGTCTCTCTCTGGAGAAACTCCCACCTTTGTTTCCTGTCCAACAGAGTGAGTGAAGATGTCTCGGCGGTGTCTTCCCTCTTGTTTCCAGTGATTTTCCTTGTCCCTTGTGTTTCTAGTCTGTTCTTCCTGTACTGCGGGACGCCGCCGGCCACTCTGCCTCTGCTCTATGTGCCACTTTCACTCCCTCCACTGCACACCTGCCATCAGTCAAGCTAATCAAGAACTTACTCGCTCTATGATGACTCCAGGTCGGCTTCCAGTGTTGCTCCAATCGTCCATTTCCCACCGTGGTAACAACTCTGTCCTTGAGGATTCTGAAAAGAGCTTTCACTGCCTTTTTTCCTGCCTTTTCATCGGCTTAGTTAAAGACTGCCGTTACCTGTGCTTTAGGTCTCATCTCCAGTAAGCCAGTCACATGTGCTCGTAAGACACTGATGAGACAGATGTACAACATTTATTGTGATATTATGTGTGCAAATGTTTGAGTCATGTGTGTATTGAAATACACTACATAACAAAACTTCAACTCTTCTCTGTTCCTGGGTTAAAAGTGGCAAAATAGGCTGTCTGGTGTCCCTGAGAGTTCACATCCTTGATGTTCATCTTAATAACTTTAAGAATAACATGGGAGCTTATCTGGAAGAACAAGGAGAGCTTTTCCATTAAGGTATAATGGACTTTGAAAGACGCTTCGATGGGTATTACATCTGGGGTATGATACATGAAAGTGATTTGCATTATAGCTGTAAATCTTTTAAAATAATCCATTTTTGATTTATATGCTGAAGTCCTCGGTATATAGCTACATATATATATATATATATATATATAGTATATATATATATATATATATATATATATATATATATATATATATATATATATATATATATATTGTAATGCTGTCAAAAATTTCAATTTGTATCTGAAAATTCATTATTTTATCACCAAAGATACAAAGCAAAGTTTCAACATCATAATGGCCATATCTTTGATCTACTAAGGTCTTGAAGTGAAGAAAATATACTTTCCACCCGGTAACAAAATGTGTGTTACATAGTAATATTTTCATCTCAATAAAGTTTTTAAAGAGATTTCTTGTTTTGTTTAATGACTCAATACCTCAGCACAGATATACAACAAAATGCACAAAAATTCTACAAGCACAAATAAAGTAAATATAAAATGTGCAGTAAATCGATCAATCGATCAATTTATTTTTGTATAGCCCAGTATCACAACAACAGTTGCCTCAGAGGGCTTCAAGATGTTACATTGATTGGTAAAAATTTCAAAGATTGATAATGACTTTGATAATAACAATGAATCACAGTGTAGTGTCTATATAAACAGTCCACAGACAGAACAGAGTGAGAACGTTGACATCAGACCAATAAACATAGTGGCATGAACAGTCCACAACAGCTCGTCAATGACTGAACTAAGTAATGTTATAATGTTAAAACAATAAAAACAGTGAATAAGCATAATGTTAATATGTCAAATTCACAGTAACGAGACAAAACGAAGCAACCACCGCCCTAGACCCTCACATCCGGCAAGAAAAAACTCCAAAAACCCAGTAGGAAAAGAAGAAATCTTGGGGAGAACCACAGTATGGAGGGATCCTTCTCCCAGGGACGGACAGCTTTGGAAACAGCTAGCATGAGACAATAAGAAGTAAAGCTTAGGACAATAAATACAAGGAGGATAAAAACTGCAGCATGAATTAAAATGTTTCAGTCCAATAAAGCCCTCCCACTCTTCACTGCAGTCGCGACTTCCTCTTATTTCCCCCTCAGAAAGACGTGACATGGATGACATTCTTCACACTTTCTTTGCTCTTTTTCCGAGGAAAGTCGCCGTCGCCCAGTTTGATCACCACTTTGTTCCTCTTAGCGAACATCTGGCAGATCTCCAGGAAGGTCTTGTTCTTGGTCTCCGGCACCACCAGCCAGATATAGATCAGAGAGGCCAGGCAGGTGAAGGAAAAGAGGATGAAGCAGTACGGGCCCAGGCCTTCCTGCAGGGGGAAAGGAAGAAAGGAAACGTGAGTCAGCTGACCCCATGAAACTCTGCAAATATACCAGCCAGTAGGAGGATGAAACAGTAGAACAAATGAGGCGAAATGGGATTTATATGCAACTTGAATTAGTTTTTTTTTCTGTCTCCTGTTACTCAAACACATTCCTCTTTCATCTGTTTTAAAAATAAGACATTAGAGTAAGTAAAATGGTGAAATGTTAAAACTATGTGAGTGTTATTTATCATGCAAAACCACCATGACTCTGGTTAAATTTGCACCATTGAGATGACGAGGATCTGTTTAGCTCGGACCAGTTTACCTCCTCACCTGTCTCCTTTTCTATTGTACTGTTTCCTCATGCTATTAAAACGCTGCTGATTTGACATTGGAGGAGGTTCGTTAACTTGGACTTGCAATCCAAACTCTATATTCCTGTGCCAGGTAAACATCTTCAGAGGGAAAGGTGTGAGCAGTACAAGGCTTTTTTCTAGAAAAAATTGTGAATCCAACCTCTAAGAAGGGGAAGACGAGGCCGACAACGAAGTTGGACAACCAGTGGACGGATCCTGCGACCATGAAGGCCGCGGGCCTGGCCGACTGCCGGAACATCTCAGTGGTCACCACGTAAGGAATGGGACCTGTGGAGCGCGCGCACACACACACACACACACACACACACACACACACACACACACACACACACACACACACACACACACATATACAAAGACGGTCACTCACAAGCAGAAAACACTCATCAGTCCTCTGCTGATAGAGACCCCCCTTGCTGCAGTCGGTGTGTGTGGAGGTGAGCTCGGACTCACTGGGTCCGATGCCGTGTCCCATGACGTAGACGATCACACAGCCGATGCTGAAGTAAGGCATCCACGACACGCTGTCCTGTTAACACACACTCACAGAAATGAATCATGGCAGACTTTGTTTTTATGCATTTACATTTATTTGATTTTATTTAAATACTCATATTTTTCAAGTGTATGTATTAAAATTAATTAGAATCTATATATTTCAATGAAATCTAAAATGTAATTAATGTAATTAGTTACAACACACTTATATGGTTTAAATTCTATAAGCTGTAAAACAAAGAAGATTGTTATTTAAAAAGCATGTGATTGGTTTTAATACATGTAATAAGAAGTGAACCGGAACCAGAAATAATATCATGCTGCAGTACCGCTGGACGCCATCATGCAGGCCGTTGTGCATTGAGCCCTCATGTGTTGGCAAACAATCCGAGTTATCCTATGTCTAATTACACCCAAACATGTCTGAATCATGCAGTGTATGTCCTATTGCATCCAAAATCAACTCACTGATGGTCAAATTTACATAGCGCGTGTTTACTGTAAGCATTATTATCCTGACCGCATGGTGTGTACTGACGCTCACTAACATTCTGGCTAACAAGCTCGCCATCGACGAGCTTGGTAGGCTCGCCTGTGCTTCACATGTCCACGTGTCCGCGTCAAGTGGCAAACATTCGTGACGTCACCCCTTAGTTTCTATTATCATCAAATGAGGCTTCCCTCAGAGGCTGACATGTTGGAATTTAGGTGCCCGAGACAAAAAAAAAAAAACACAGCGAGGGGGTGGGCTGACAGAGCCCAGGACTGTGTGATCATGTGAAGTTCTGCTGTGAACTGCTTCCATAGTGTTTCATATCATTCACTTGTCAATAATAATGTTTACAGTATTTATGCTTTTGACCAGAAACCCAAGCAACACCGGGAACATCCGCCACGGCACCATGCCACCAGCTAGCAGTATCTAGGCTCTCTTCAGGGATTCCCAGGCTGGAGGGTTCATGGAGAGAAGCCCCCGCCGGGCCTCTACTCAGCATTGACAGCAGTCGCAAGCGGGGCTTTGTCTCTGGCCAGCCAGCACGGCCAGCCAGCACTAACGGTGCTTCCTCTCCGGCTGCTGACGTTGCTTTCTCCCCCGTAGCAGTGTTCCCCCGGGCAATCGTGCCGTTTGCTCACTAGTAGCGGCGCTGCCCCCCCCCCCCCCCCCCCCCCGCCTGTTCGCTGTATTTTATTCCCAGGAGTGGCTCTATCTCCCCAGTCGTCCGTGTTGTTTTGTCCTGGGTAGCGGCGTTAGCTCCCAGGCTGTCCATGGTGTTTTGTCCCGGGTAGCGGTGCTAGCTTCCTGGCCGTTAGTGGTGTGTTCCCACGGCCACCCCCCAACGCTCCGCCGCCAGGCATGGCCGGCGGCGGAGCTTCCCTCCATCTGGGTTTCTCTCCGCGACCCCTCATGTGGATTTCTGAACCGAGCAGTGACGCTGTGGCCCGGCTGTGGTTAGCGAGCGAAGCCCCGAGCCCGAGGCTGTATAAAGTTGGACAAGCGTGACCCCTGGGTGACCCAGGAACTGTATAAAGTCGGGATCTTGACCCAGGAACAGCTCCTATGGAATCTTCTCGCATGACACAAGGATTCCGAGTGACAGAGCGCTCTGGCGATCATCCGGGATTCATAGAACCCTAGTTACATTCGTAACTCTCGTTCTATTTCATCCCTACTGACCGCCAGAGGCGGTGCTTAAAGCACTGGAATGACGAATGCCAATCACGAGGAATCCGAGAGACCAACCTCACTGAGAAGCCTCTGCCAGGCCCAGTACCACCCGCAGTGCATGCGGAGGCACAACGGCCAACCTGTAGCACCTGGAAAAGTTGCCAGGCGTCGTCCCGACGGCGACAGCACATAGCTCGTCCAAGGGCCTCCCCGTCAGGGCGACCCAAGACGTGGACACTGCCCCGGCGGAATGGCAATGCACACCCTCGGGCAAAAGCCGGCCTGCAGCCTGGAATGGCGAACAGTGCCCACAACCCAGTGGGCCAAGCGCTGCCTGGAGAGAGCAAAGCCCTTACTAGGGCCCCCGTAGAAGAGCACTGGCTGACCAGATGTCGGCGCATCTGCATAGCAGCCATGCAGCGTCCCAGAGTTCTAGCCGGGCACAAGAGTCCTGGCCGGCCCCCCGGGTCGTCCGATGGGGGGCCACATAGTGAGTCGCATAGGTTGGCTGTCTGCAGCCCCGACTGCACTCTTGGAAGGAAGCGGCAGTCACAGCGTGATGCCCGCCCCAGCCAGATGCCACCGGAGACATACGGGGAGAATAGACAGAGCGTGCAGCTCCCCCACACGCTTCGCCGTGGTAATGGCCAGCAGGAACGTCGTCCTGCGCAACACCCACTGCAGCCCCGCCGCTGCCAGGGGCTCACAGGGAGGCTGACACAAGCTCTCCAGTGCCAGATGCAGATCCCAAGCGGGCGCCCTTGGGGCTCTGGGGGGGCGAGCTTCAAAGCCCCCCGAGGGACCGACACTGGAGTGTGGCCTCAAATTGCGCCACCTGCAACCCATGTATGGCGACCAGATACCACCGCCACATACACCCACAGGGTGAACGGGGACCAGGCTTGGTCCAAAAAGACTGCAAAAGTCCAGGACCACGGGGACCAGACAGAGCACCGGGTCCTCCCCATGACCGCTGCACCACTGTGCAACCAACCTCCACCTACTACCACACAGCCATCTGATAGATGGTGCCCTAGTATTCAAGGTGGTCCACCTGACAGGCTCCGAACAGCTGCTCAGCAGCGAGTCGGGCCCCTCAGACGCCAGGACAAGACAGAGACAGCGAGGGCGGGGGTGCCCCACCGGCCTCCGCACTGAAACAGCAGGACCCTCTCGCTGAGAAAGCGCCATGGCCCACTGTGAAACAACCTGTGGAGCAGAGGAAACCAAGCTCACACCGCAGAAAGTGGGTCGCTTCAGTAAGCCACCGCAAATCCATAGCTCCCCTATGGAGGCACCACACCCCTGGTGGAGGAGTCCAACAGGAGAGGGCGCCCGCCAGCGCCGTGAGGAACGTGCAGGTACACAATCTGCAGGCTGGCCAAACTGGTTGCCGACCACAACAGCCAGGTCTGTAGAAAGCCTGGGGAAGGGTCATCACCAGCTACAGGCTCCGGGCCGACACCAAGAGCGCGGCTTATTTTCTATAAAATAACAGTTACGAAAGAACTTAATCTTAATGTCGGCTCCTTAATGTAAACCTGAAAGCCCTGGAAGTGTCTGTGAATCATTCCAAAGCAGAACTGTAACTGGGGTCAAGTAGCCACGACCCCTCATTATGAAAACTTGAAGGCTCTAAATAAAATTCAGTACTAATATAATTTCAGATGGACCACCTGATCTCTCTTCCAGACGATGAAATGCAATGAAAAAAAGAAAAAAAAAACAACTCTGACGTTGATAAACTCAGCCAATCCAGTTTTACTGACATTTCATTTTGAATAGGAGTCTATGGAGTCACAGCCTTTTTGGAGCCAGCCCCTGGTGGACACTGTGATATTGCAAGTTTTTGGCAGTTCAGGGTAGGCCTCATGTTTTCAGTGACATGTTTTGTCCACTTTTTTTTATGGTCTACAGTCCACGTCCGCTTTAGAGCGTCCACCGATGCGCACACGCTCGCTCCCATGCTACATTTCCGAACTCATGACGGTACGCGTTCCACGCATGCACACTGATGCCTACGCCCTCAGAGAAAACAAGCTGCGCACATGCACATACACACTTGGCTGCTTATTCACATCAATTTTCTAGAGAAGGCTGTCGATAATCTCTTGTATACAAGTAACAAGGACAGATAAAGAAACTTTTCGACTTTTTGTTTTAATTTCCAGGATTTAGGAGGTGATCAAAGGTGTTAAAGGCCATTGTTGCCTTGAATTGCATCCATCTCATTCTCATGAATGCAATATCTACCGTTCCTTAAGAGTATATCATCAAATTAACACTCAGTTGGCCTCAAGGATGAGCTGCATAGATTTTGTTGGTCAAAGTTTGGGGGGCACAGCCTATCATTCTATTCTCTTTATTTTTCAGGACATTGGATCCAGAGAGGCTGAAGCAGACATTGCAGAGAAGACCATGGGCATCGACACAGTCCGAGCGAAGGGACATGGTCTTTATGGTCCATGGTCTTGATGGTCTTGATATTGAGAGGCTTCAATATTGAATATTCAATATTGTTGAACCAACAAGGCTGTCTGATTGTTGCATCATTAAGATTGTTTGTAGTGAATGGAAAATAATTACGTAAGTCTGATGCCTTTTCATTAGATTTATTACCTCATAATAAACAACATATAATTCAAATTTATATTATTCAACTTGAATAGGCAACCTGACTATTATGCAATTCAAACAATACACTTTATGTGTTTTCAATATGTACTTTGATGATTATTCATTTAGATTAATTAGACTTTATTATTAGAGCACATAAATCGGATGATTATGCATTTAAAATAAATAGCCTTTATTACACAAATAAATATTGATCATGTAACATTTATTAGATCAGTTTGGTTTATAATTATCTTAAAATTATGGGGTTAAATATTTCTATGAGTGCAGTCAGACAGCTGTTGTGATCATACGTATAATTGTTGTATTGATCATTTCAAGCCTCCATTGAAGAGTAGGAATGAAGGAATACTTGTTTTATTGTAGTTGTAGCACAATAAAAGATTTTTATGAAGGTGAAAGTTATCTTGTGGACATGTCAGTGACATAACCTGGACACAAGTCGTCCACGCAGCGAGCTGGTGATTTTTCTCTCTATGGCCTTGACTGTCGTCATGGGGACTGATGTGGATCCGTCTCCTTCTGGGACTGATAATGGTGATAACAGTCATCCATTGCAGCTTTTATTGGGGACTGGAGAATTCCTGATCTGGTCAAGGAATCCCTCATACGCCACCTCTGAATATTACCAAAACGCAAAACACTCACTCAACATTGAGTTATGACAATGACCTTTTCCAAGTAAAATGAAGGTTGCTCAAGTTATCCCCTTGTACAAGACAGGAGACAAGCATCAGTTCACCAATTACAGGCCAGTGTCTTTACTTTCCCAGTTTTCCAAAATTCTAGAAAAGCTTTTTGTTGCAAGGCTGGACAATTTCATTGAAAAAATAAGTTGCTAATGGACAGTCAATATGGCTTTAGATCAAACAGATCAACAGCAATGGCATTAATGGATTTAGCAGAGGAAATCGCAAGTGCAATTGACAGTAAGAAATATGCTATCGGGGTGTTCATAGACTTAAAGAAAACATTTGACACAATAGATCACGACATTGTGCTCAGACAGATGGAACAATATGGTATAAGAGGAATTGTTTTAGACTGGTTAAGGAATTATATCAAAAATAGACAGCAGTTTGTGCAGCTGAAAGACTTCAAGTCACCTGAATTAAACATTACTTACGGAGTACCACAGGGGTCAGTATTAGGCCCAAAACTGTTCATTATGTACATAAATGACATTGGTAAAGTATCAGACATATTAAGTCCTGTTGTTTTTGCAGATGACACAAATATTTTCTGTACTGGTGATGATTTGCAGCAAATGATGGATATAGTCAGTCAAGAACTCAGTAAATTGAAATCATGGTTCAACAGAAACAAACTATCATTGAATTCGGAAAAAACAAAATTTATGCTATTTGGTAATCAGAAAAATAATATAAAAGTTAAACTGATGATTGATAATGTACTGGTTGAGAGGGTGTATGATAACAAATTCCTGGGTGTTATACTTGACCATAAACTTTGCTGGAAAAATCACACCACATACATTAGTTCCAAACTGGCAAGAAATGTTGGAATAATGGGTCGGGTTAAGCACATGCTGAATGAGAGAGCATTACTGCTCTTGTACTGTTCACTGGTGCTACCGTATCTAATGTATTGTGTGGCGGTGTGGGGAAACACCTACAAAAGCACCCTACAGAAGATATGCACACTACAAAAAAAAAAAGCTATAAGAATCGTGCATAAAGTGAGCTACAATGATCACACCAATCAGCTTTTTTTAAAGTCAGATATGTTGAAATTTATGGATCTAGTCAAACTACAAACCGTACAGATTGCTTATAAAGCTGAACATAACTTACTACCTGGTAACTTAAATAAATGGTTCATGGAAAGAGAGGGAGGGTATGAATTGGGGGGGGGGGTATAATTTTAAGCAACCGACTGTCCGCACTACCCTAAAAAGTATGTGCATTTCTGTCTGTGGGGTGAAATTGTGGAATGGTCTGGATGAACAAACAAAATTGAGTAAAAATGTCCATCAACTTAAAAAAAATTATAAAAAAGCTATTATTGAAAGGTATAGAATTATGGAAACCGAGTCAAGTAAGAGGCTATCAATTATTCGATTAGATACAGCCTATTCTTGTCATGACTGTCAAAGCATGCATAATACAGGCAAGTTTGTTTATTTGTATATTGTATGTGTGTGTATATGGGTATAATGTGTGAATGCAGGCGTGTATTATGTTCGTATGAATGCGATTTGTTTTGGAAGTGGAACCGCTAATAATCAGTCAGCATATACTCCATAACTGTATGAATGAATGGATGGGTGGATGAGTGAGGGGGTGCGGGAGGGGGGCTTGGGGTACTGAAAAAAAAGTTTCGTTAATATAGAGGGAGAGTAAGTGGGGGTAGGACATGAAAAGCTTTAGCTTCTTCCTACTCCTTTTTGGACATATTAAATGATTTATTTATTTAGTATTTATGAACAAGTGTGGTATTATGTACCCTTAAATTGAGTATTTTCTTATTTTATTTTTATTTTTTAATTGTTTTCGTTGTCCAAATAAACTAAACTGAACTGAAACTGAACTGAACCTTTCAAGGTTTGTTGGTTTTTCAGGATCAGTGCAGAAAAGTTCACCTGACGGCACAGAAACATCAGTGCGACTGATCACAACTTGACAATGTCAAATCTTGTATTTAGATCTCATTTATCTGTTTATATGTGTTCAGAATGATTCATGTTTATGACGTTGTTGTTACATAATTGTCGTGTTGTAAAAGTTTAATATGATTAATCATTACCCTTGTAATTAACTTCAGAGAGCACTTTATATAAACCATCATCGATCCCTACAGCTCTTCAATTCTAGAGTAGAAACTGAAGAATTGCGAAATAAAACCACTTCAAAAGACTGAGTTTTAACAACTTGCTTATAAACTCTCCCTCCTCTGGTTGTTGTCCTGAAGCAGCAGAGGGCAGCAGAGTCACACATACCTGCAGGTTCAGAGCCACAGTGAGCAACACGCAGGCTATACAGCAGATCCCAAAACCACAGAGGAGCAGCAGCCGTCGGCCAGAGGCCTCCACGATGAAGACCTGCCTGAACAAATCCTGCTATCAGCACGGCGAGGTCAAACCCAGAGTCTGCAGGCCTCAGGTTTTCTCCTCCAGCAGGATACGTACGGCACCGACGGTCACGGCGACGTTGACGGCCGCGGTTCCCACTGAGATGTACTGGATGTCGTTGGGCTCCACTCCGGCGAGAGTGAAGAGGCTGTCTGCGTAGTAGTAGATCTGACAGCAGAGAGAAACATGGAAGTGATTTTCTGTGAAGGAAAGAGATTCAACTCACACTGCACAACAGGTTAGAACATGCAAACTCCAGACTGAAAGGTGCAGTCCGAAGACTTCCTGTTATGCTGAACTACCTCACCGCATTGACGCCGGACAGCTGCTGTCCCATGTTCAGGACGATGATGGAGATGAGCTGCCAGCGCAGAGAGCGCTGGGCCAGCAGCATGAGGACACTCAGGTGACCTTCGTCCTTCTCCGACTGCTCCTCAAGACGCATCTCAGACAGCTCGGAGTCCACGTCGTCCCAGCCTCGCAGACGCTGCAGCGCTGAAAAGACAGACTCACCAAGCTCATCCACTGCTTCCTGCTGCAGTCGGGGAGAAGCAGTGTTGGTGTTTCCTGACCTTTCGTTGCCGTCTTCTCGTCTCCTTTCTGGATGAGCATGTACCTCGGACTCTCCGGGAAGAAGGGCAGCAGCAGGAGCTGAATCACAGCGGGAACCGCGGTCAGGCCCAGCATGATGGGCCAGCCTGGTGAATCACAAATACAGCTTAACTGAAGCACCTGAAGAAAAACAGGTAACATGTTTACTCCACACCGGAGCGCCCTGAGCATTGAATGCACCAAACCAAGCTCCAGTGTGTCAGTGAGTACCTGTAGGGTTGCCCAGTATGTTTCTGATGCCCACGATGTTGGCACTGACGATGCCGATGGTGATGAAGACCTCCGGTATGATGCACAGAGCTCCCCTCAGGTTTTTGGGAGAGATTTCTCCCAGATACATTGGCACTGCAGTGGATGAGAGACCTGCAGACCGGTGGAAAGGAGCATCATTGAGATGAGTTCCGACACACACCTGCTCTCCATCCTCAGAGCTGGAGCTGACCTGCACAGATGCCCACGATGAATCTGCCTACGATGATGATCTCATAAGACTTAACAACCTCACTGATCCCCATCATCACAGCGGGGACGATGGAGAAGATGTTGTTGAAGAGGAGCGTGCCTTTCCTGTCACAGGGAAACATGACAGAGTAGTGTCACTTAGATGTTACAATACATGAACGATGGGTGAGGATACAAAACAAATGGGAGGATATCTGCCTGAACTGAAGGAACTGCATCCATCGTTTTTCAAATTTATCCAACTTCTTCAAGCAGAATTTGAGGCAAGTCAAACTGCATGCAGAAAGAGTAGAGTGTGGATGTTCAGGACAGTTACCTGCCCAGCCTGTTGACCAGAGGAGCCACTATCAGAGAGCCAAAGAAGCCCCCCAGAGGGTACATGGACACAGACAGGGACCACAGCAGAGTGAGCAGGTTCGAGTCCATCGGGGTGCCATAGCGCTCCATGTAGGTGGCGTTATAAAACAGCTGCATGTGCTGAAAGGAGCAGGACAATGCTGATAGAAACAATCAGGGCTTCACTGACCGGATCCCGTCTGCGTGCTCAGGCTACCTGTGACGGAGAGTTGATGACGGCCACATTGTAGCCGTACTGGAAGGAGGACCCGAACGCAGCGATGAGTGTGGCCAGCACCAGGACGGTGGTTAACCTCTGTGGATAAAGAGCACATTTTCACAACACCATCCATCACTGGTGCATTGTTTGGACACTGGCAGATAAAACAGGAGCTGAGCTGTGGAGACAGAAGCCCCCCCACCCCCCTCCTCCTGGGCTGTAACTCACCCCTTTCCTCTCTGTCTCGTCCCATGTCTCTTTCTCTGCCATGGCTGTGTTTGGACTAACTGCCCCTGGCGACATACTTTGTGATTATCGGGCATTATTTGACCTTTGGACACCATATCAGAGAGCAGACTCTGCTTTACAGCCAGGTGTGAAGCTCCTGTGTGGCTGCAGGTATCAGAACCCCTCCACTGTTATGAAGGTTAATGTGTAGCTTCTGCATCGATCCAGCAGGGGGCAGCACTCATCTGGACATGTTGGACTTTTGTGGAAGTGGTGGAACCGAGAGTTCAACTTGGTTCACGTGAATGGTGAAAATGAAACGTTAAAATGTCTCCTGTCTTTAATATTTACACAATACTGAAAGGAAATAAGTTCATTTTGTCGTCTTGCTTTTGTCAGCTAAGTTAAAAATATGCTTTATGTGTGTTGAGGGCCTTCAACATCCGCTTAGGCAGCTGTTTAACAGAAGCCAAAGCAGCTGAAGTGGTGTAAGGTAGTATCTCTATGTAAGCTTTGTCACATGATGGGAAATTTATTAATGTTTTTCATGAAGAGAAACATCCAGAAAAGTCCTCAAAGTTTATTTTCACACTTCCTTTTCAACTGCACAGGTTACTTTGCGGTGTGTCCTTTTCATAATGACATTTGGTAACTTTACACAATAAGGAAGACACAGCCACTCCAGGAACATGAAGTCAGTTAAACTGACGGAGTCTTGTCTGGCCTTTCTTTCACTGATTGTTAAGCATGAAATTAAATTCAGGTCAGACATGTAAAAAGGCCAAAAACACTGTAGTTTCACCAAGTCCCCAGTTTCACCCAACACTGACCATGCAAACATTACATATGCACAAAAATTCATTCATAAAGCCTGCCTGCAATGAACTTTGTCTCTTTAAAAGCACCCAAACCGCTCATTATAGGTTCTGATGGTGCCCCAGCTGCTGGGGTGAGAACCAGCTCATGATGCTGCAGCTCCTTTTTCGAGTTTAAGCCACTTGGTGGACGTAGAGCAGGTATTGGTTGTGAAATGTCATGCAGCAGCCTTTGTAAACAGATTGGTGAAGGTGAAGATAATTCAGATAATAATATTCAGAGAAATGTAGCTAAACAGGACTGACTGAACAGTTGCTGAGGCTGAAGATTCTCCGTGCAGGTAAAGCGTCTAAACATACCTCTGACATGTTTCGACGGAGTTCTTCCGTCTTCATCAGAATCGTCATCCGGTGTTGTTGTCCGACGAGTCCCTTTATAAGCCGCTGTCACTGAGGCGTGGTCGACCTGTCACTTCTGACACGAGGGTCACGCCCTCTGCTATCAGGCTGCTCCATCAGGACGCTGCTCCAGGTGCATTCTTCCGTTTGGCATCTGTTCACAGGACGGCGGTGATCGGAGCCACTGAAAATACTGCTCCGTGTGGTTTCAGAAGACAAACAGCGCCAACTTGCTGTGTCCCGGCATGCCAGTGCTACACAGTGTTCCTGCAGTTGCCGTGTAAACATGGATCTTTACTGAAACGGAAATGCAAAGATGTGTTTTCACTTGAAGGTTTGTCTCAACATGGCCTTAAACTCCAGACACCCCTCAGTCTCTCTATTTCTTCCATTCAGACACTTGGTGCACACTGCTTGCAGGACTTTACAGAACAGTTCCAGGCGTTCTTTGTGTTAAATGTTGATATCTGGCCTGGTTTATTCCACTCTATTAATATTCAGTAACAAAGACAAAGGTGAGCGCTTTCACAACTCACCAGCATGACAACACAAGTCTCATGCAGAAGTGACGCTGCGGATTTCAGCTGTCGAGCTGGACAACATCCTGGTTAAAGAACTCTGCAAACTGTTTTACATGTTTGTCTTGACTCCGGTTCATCATGTGCTGCTTGGCCTTTGGCCAACACGATGTTCCTGAGGCGGTTTGCTCTTTCGGCTGGATGACATTTGAAAACATATACGGATAAGTAAATCAAGGGACTGATCACAGTTCAGAAACTGAACCAAAAGATGCTCCCAACAAGGGATTGATTTCATAAACAAAGAAACGCTTTCAGTCACATCATGTTATGATGAATAATCAAGACTGTCGAGGCTTAAAAAAAAGAAATCCCAATAGACAGTCTTCAACTGATGAAGTTGGATTACAGTCACTGCATCCTCCGTTTCAACTGAGACGAAACCCCAGCAGGCTCAAAAAGCTCCACCTCGGGAACCAATACCGTTGTTGTGTAAATGGACACCAGAAACACAATGAAGGTCTCATAGTGCTCCGAGGATCAGCTGGGAAGGAAGCTCTCACTTCAGAACGGGGAAAGTGGAAAGTTTCCAACAGCCTGATATAACTCAACACAACATCCGCTCATTGCAGCAACGATGAACAATAACATAACTTCCACTGATGTGATGATTTTCCAAAGTTTGAATGCGATGAAATTTGCCAGTAATGTAGGAACATTGTAAATAATGATTACAAACACAACTGAAAGAGAGTAAGTGTTCTCAATAAATCAGTATGACGACCATGCCCTCCACTATGCATATTTTTGACAAAAAAACTGGACAAACCTGCAAAATGCAGGCATAGTTATTTATTATCACATTCTCAACTGCAGTTATTACATTTTAAAAATATATTTAATACTCTTTAATTCAGTAACTTTTTGTAGGAATGGATCAAATATCCCGTTACATTGAAAGTGACTTGACGACCAGCCTCTGGAGTTTCCATGTTCTCCCTGAGCATGAGTGGCTTTCTCAGGCTACTCTGGTTTCATTCATCAGTCTCGAAAGGTAAACCTGTACTCCGTGAGCCTGCATCAACCACAGAAGGAAAGTGGAAATGAAATAAAGGTTGTTTTTTCCCCAGATGTTTCACACACATCAATAAACAGAGAACGAGATTGGAGCTCGCTGAAGGTTTTACAGAGTGACAGACGTTTATTTATTGGTGGATTTCAGTCCGTCCCTTTCATTCTGTTCTCCCTGGAGCCTCGAGCGGAATGACAGAAAGAGGAGGACACATCTCACACAGAGTTCAGAGGTCAGCTTCACTGGGCGTTCAGCTTTAACCCAGTGTGGGAGTCTGACTGCAGCTCCGCTGATGGACAGAAGGTGTAGTGAGGATGAAATAAAAAGTGATCCCCATTAAGAGAAGCGAGTCCTGGTGGTCCAGGGCCGCCCTGAGGTGCTCCGCAACTTAATGAATTAAACAGGCAGAGCGCCAGCGGATGAAGAAAAAAAAAAAAAAAGGTAAATCCTGTTTCTTAAGTGGCTGGAAAATTTCAATGTCAGCCAAAAGTTAGTCAATGGATTAATTCCTGGAGGAAATACAGTGAGAGTGGGTCATGCGTGTGTCCTCCGTCGTCCACAAGGACGGAAAACTGCCTGCTGGACGTTTTTCCACTCGCTCACTCCTGTCACTTTCCCAGACCTGCTGACCACGTTACTGATGCTCCGAGAGGCTGAACTCCGCACCGCGCCCCGCCGCTTCAACCTGAATCAGATGGAAGTCACGCCAACCCTTCTGATTTATGCTCTGAAAAATTCATGTACGAACGGTGGAAATGGAAACAGAAGCGTGGGAAGCTGAGCGACCACAGAAACCGGGCTCAGCCAGAGTTCATCAATCAGACGCCAGCGAGGAGAAGTGAAGGCCTGAGAACCGACTGACGGAGCGGCGTCAGGCAGCCTTCACATGTCTCTATGCAACTTTAAACTGGACAGATTGGAGCCTCCAGAGGGCTGCTTTTGGCCCACGAGCTTTATGTTTGACACCCCTGTAGTGTATGTCTGATCTTGTACAGCTTTTTTTTTTTTTTAATCTAAAAGGATATTTACTGTTGGGGGAAAGAAACTTCAATACTGGCCGTTTGGCAGATTCAGTCTAACAGGATCATTAAAGGAGAAGTGAAGCTTTGAAGGAGGAAGGAAGACATGTGATCATCAACTGACACCTCGCTCCGCCGTCACGTCAGACGCTAAACGACCTGAAACGTGTTGCAACCGTCCAAAAAAAGAAGAAGATGAGTCATCAGGCGGAATGGCATCATGAGAGAATGAACTTCGATGAAAGATGACAGAGTTAGAACTTTAATAATTTAACGACAACAAAAAAAATCTGTACGCAAAATATACAAACTTCAGGATTTTCTTGTAACATGACGATATTGTTCTTTCTTCTATGCTGTTCATCTGTCGACGTTTATGCCACAGACTGTAGCTCTCTCCGCTGCATCGGCCTGGTCTACAGTCTGGTCTGCAGAAGACGAGTCAGTAACTACGATCTGTTACAAAAGTGGAATTCCCTCTTCTAGAACAACATGCATGAGGACGGTACATGATGAATGGAGGCGGTGTGTGACCCTGCATGGAGTGCTCCTCTCCTCAGGAGAAACACTACGAGTGATTAGCACCACGTGTGACGTGCTCCAGCTTCATCCCATCACCCGAAGTGCAGACGTGTGACAAACGCCCTCCCCGGCAGCCACTCGCCGTAATGAAGCCTCCCCCTCGGCGTTGACCTCTGTCCACCCTCGCCTCCGGATCATCTGTCCTCCTCTGGCTGGGTGGAGGCGTCCCGGCCCGCCGCCGGCCTGCGGGGGGCGCCGTCCGGCTGCCGCGCCGCCGCCTCCTCCTGTCCGCAGGGGCAGCAGCAGCAGAAGGCGGCGCAGAGGCGAGCGCGAATCGGCCGGGTGAACAAGACGAACATGATGCAGTTGGCCGCTCCCTGCGAGGTGTTGCCGATTCCCTGCGGAGGCAAAAAAACAAAACAAAACAAAACAAAAAAAAACAAAAAAACAGCCTGTCAGGCGAGTGTCTTGGTTTCACGTGACCCGCCGAGGCTCACGCCAGACTCACGTGTAGTGTGACCAGCACCGGGTGCTGCCGGAGCGGCGAGCCGGCCAGCAGCAGCACGAAGCGCACCGTGCTCCACATGCGCAGCGCGATGAAGATGATGGGGATGAGCGTCAGCTTCACGTCGGCCATGGAGGAGAAGGGGTGCGAGGCCGGCCGGCTGGCCAGGATGGGACGGTACTCCGACAGAGCGGCGTGCTGCAGGGAGACAAACGGAGAGGAAGACGCAAGTAACATCAGAACACAAGTGTTTTGATGTGTTCATCGTCTTTCAGAACGATGATATAGATAATCAGCTGTCTCTGTGGAACTGAATGACAGAAGCAAACGTCTCAGAAACACGTTATACGGCATCGATCAACATTAGAGAACAACCTACAATCCCCTTCATTTCAAAGTTACTGCTTCTTCCCGTTTCAGATCATTCATGCATATTTCAGTCACAATCATTTGCATAATTCGCTATAAATCTGCTGAATTGATGAAGCCAGTGGATCTAGCAGTGGATTAAAATTAACTGCTTCAAAGGGTCTCTCAGTGTTTTATAGTGTAGAAACAAGTGCCGCCAGTTTCAATCGATGGAGTTCTAACAACGATTAATTTTTTACAATTGTGATTAATCGCAATTGGCTCGAAGAAAATAGACAATGAAAGTCCTTTCACTGTCACTGGGACGTTATTGCTTTCATCCCTGTGCAGAACAGGTGAATTATGACAATTAGATTCTTCATTTGAAGCTTGACTACAAGTTGACAAATGATGCGATTGATCGCAATTTTTAAAAAGTTCATTGTTGACAGCCCTCCATGATGTGATTAAAACTGACAGTACTGGCAGAAACACATGATGTCCAGCCTGATGGGGTAGCCAACGGTACGTGTGTGTGTGTGTGTGTGTGTGTGTGTGTGTGTGTGTGTTTCTGAGCTCAGAGTGTGTCTCAGGGTCTGGCCCTCACCGCCACGTGGATGTGCCTCTTGATCAGGACGTAGAGGACGGGGAGGGTGACGTACGCCAGGAACTCCCAGATCTTCCCGGTCAGCAGCATCCACAGCACCCGGTCCGGGGCCTGGATCCGGATCCAGCACCAGCCCACCGACACCTCCGAGGCGTTGTAGCCGATCTTGTTGAGGCAGACGGCGGCGACGGTGATGGCCAGAGGAACGCCCCAGCTGAGAGACACGGAGGGATCACGGCGTCGTTACAACCACCTCGCAGAATTTAACTCAGCCAGCAGGTTCTGGAGCTCGCTCAGCGCCGGCGCTCTGAGAGCTGCACCATGTGACGCCATGTGAGGGATTACCCTGCGCCTGCAGCTGGCATCTCGGTGTAAACAGAAGCACATTTCCTCTGGATCTCAGAAAACCACGACATCATTTGCTCAATTTAGGAAGCTTTGTTTTGCCAATTTCGCCTGGAAGCATTTTCACTCCTCCAAAACAAAAGTAAAGATCCCAATTTAAGTGAGCAAAACGGCATTAGATGACCGATCGTCATAAATACCACAGAGCTTAAGGCCTGCTTGTGCATGTGTTCATACACACACACACAGGCCGCCATGAATGGCTCCGTTGTGCTATATCCTCAATTCAACGGCACATTTGAGATTCCACAGAAAGGAATTGAGAATGACAGCAGGAGATGAGGAAAACAAGCAGCTGGGTCCTGAAATGCATCAATGCATGGAGCCTTAACACTGGAGTCTGTTCCAACAAGAGAGTCACAACCCAAACATTCAGCTCACTTTCAGAAAAACTAGTCAAAGTGAGTTTTAAGGCAGTGGTTTGCATGTTCTCCCCATGTATGTGTCAGTTTCTTTCCACAGTCCCAAAACATGCATGCAGGGTCAACTGCTGACCATAAAGTTACCAGTCAGCATGAATGTGAGTGTGTGTGTGTGTGTGTGTGTGTGTGTGTGTCTGTCTCTGTGTGTTTGACCTTTCACCTGTGCAGGCTGTATCCTGCCCTCTCCCACAGTAAGCTGGGACTGAAGATGGATGTGGAACACATGTCTGCAAAACTTATGAGCAAAAGAGTCACTTTTGGGACTTTTGATCAAATGAAATTTAACTAAACATGTTAACACACTCGTAAAGTTTGATATATTGTTAAAAAAAAAAAGTTTCTGTCATACTGCTTTTAGGAAGTTTCAGTTCCAGTTTAGGATAATAAACAATTCATTTCAGGAGTTTTACTGTCTGATATAGTAGTTTTATATCCTTATTTCAAAAATTATTAGACAACTTTGACTTTCTCACCATTTAAACTCTTTTGATTCAGTTTTGCATGATTTTTAAGCCCTTTTCATCCAGTTGTTTTAGGGATTTCTCCTATTATCTTGTGATTAAAGCCATTTTTATCTTTCTATTCTTTCTCTGCACCTTTAAAAAGAAGCCCTGTTTCCCCAAGATATTTCTAGAACACAGTAAAAAAATTAGTTAAACTATTTTTAAGTGGAATTTTGTGAAAACTGGAGGCTGAAGACGCACATCTCTCCAGCTTTGATGCACTTCAGCCGCATAGCAAACAATTATTCTGGGTAATCACTGGAATTTGTAGAAACTCCCTGCAGCAGAATGTACTAAGCTACACTGCACGTGCTGGTGAAGTGACAGTGTGTGTGCGCGCACACACCTGACCAGGTGGAAGGGCAGCACCAGGCTGTCGGCCGCGCGCTGGCTGCACCTGACGATGAAGACGTACAGGTACACGGCGATGGCCACGGTCCAGAAGAAGGAGCTGGTGTTGGAGAAGGTGGACACGGCGCCCTGCGCCACGCACTCCGGCGAGTCCGCGCGGAACGCGCTCCACGCGCCGTACGCGTAGGACACGGCCGACAGCCAGTCCGCCACGGACAGGTAGACCAGCAGCCGCCGGGGGGTCGTCCGGAGGTCCGACCACAGGATGTAGGTGGCGATGATGAGAGTGGAGCCGAGGAAGGACAGCGCGCACGAGCAGAGCACGACCACCTGCTCGGACAGATACACCACGGTGTGGTTCGACATGGCGCGGCTTCCCCCCGCTGCTTCTCCCGCTGAACGGCTGCCCCGGAGCTCCGGTCTGCTAGGGGCGCTTCATGTCCCGGCCCGGAGACTTCTCTCAAACTTCTCCCGTAAACACAACTTCTCGTGCATGCGCCTTCCTCCCCTCTCTCTCTCTCTCCCTCCTCCTCCTCCTCAGCAGAAGTGGGTCAGCTGGTCGGTGGGCGGACGGAGCTCTATTTATGGAGTGTGTTTTTTGCAGTGTGTGACCCCGCTGCGTGTGTGTCTGTGTGTGGGGCACATGACATCCTGATGTTTTTAAAGTGATGTTAAATTTATTTTTTAATTCCCTGAATTTAAATTTGCACCACGTGAGTCAAACATTCCACAAACATTGACGGTCAAATATGTTTACTGCCATATACATTTCCTGTTGGATTTTTTTTTAATGAACAGAATTGCAATTTGAAAATTACTAACTTTGTTTTACATTTTATAAGTAATAGAAATGCGTCGCAAAATAAAAGGCAATTCTAAAGAATAACGACAAAAAAGGAAGAGGCTTAAACAAACAAATTAAGTGCAAAAAATGTAGTTAGTGTTTCTCTGTAAGGTTAAAACAGTGTCATGGTTTCTCTTGACAAGTTTTGTTTCTGTACATCTATTTTAAAATTACATTTTAAAAAATTGATGCTCAATTGTTTCAATGTTTTTTTTCCACAGATATAAAACATCAGCAGAAGGATGTAACCAATGAAGTGTTTGAAAGTGAACTCCCTTCACTTTTGGAGTGGCAGGAAAACTGCATTTAACATTTGGATGTCTCTTGTTATTTAAAAATTGCTAAATTGAGTGTCTATTAGGTGGAAGTGGATTTACTTCATGAATGAAAATGTCTCATAATGTGCAGTTGTGCAGCTCTAAATTAAAATCATCATGTTGAATTCAGGAAGTAAATTAGAATTGTCATGAACATCATGGAGTGCTACAGCTCCATCTGACTGGCCAAACATGAAACATGTGATTGATCACAGTTGTGTCGCCTTTTCCAGCAGTATATTGAGAATATTAGTGTCACACGATCGTGATAAAGCTGTGAACAGCTCTGAGAGAGACTATTCGATCAATGATCAATGATAAAGAAGAGTGAATCAAGCTTACTGGGTGTAATACTGCTTATGGCCTGTGGGGGCAGTGTTGCGCAGCGTATGTCAAGTGCGCCATGTTGAAGAAAAGCGATCCCAAAAGGAAAGTTAATTTGTGAAATTTATCGAGGAAAGACTGTGAATATCTGCGTTTATTCAATCATAGCTACGATTTTTCCCTCATCTGGACAAACGGGACAAAGAAACATAACGCACAGGAACGGTAACATTACGCACGGACCAATTTACGGTACATGCTAAGGGAAGCACGTGTGTTTTTTCCTCACTGTGCTTCTGTTGGGTAAGTTAAATGTCAATCTTTATAAAGATTTTGTTATCGCTGCGCCCCTGATATTTGTTTTTTAGATGTATGTGCTGAAGATTATCATGGAAGTAAACGAATTTTATTTTTTCCCTCAAAATTCTACACATTTCTCCATAATGACAGCTTTTGAATAACTTTATTCAAATATATTACAAATAAAAAACTAAGAAACCACATGTACAGAAGTATCCACAGCGTGTGTAGAATTTTTGAAGGAAAATGTATTTTAATCAATTTTTAAATAAGGCTCATGTGGTTCATGCATGCTGAATGCGCAGAGATTATTTTAATTGCTGAGTAAGAATTTATATCAGAGCTGAAATGACTTTCTGACCACGTTTCTAAAATGCGTTCACATTAATGTATTGAGACATGAAGAGCTAACTCAAATCACTAAATCATTTTTAGAGCAGTGGTTAGTGCTTATTTATAATTAGTAAATCAGTTAAAATAAGTTTACAGTCAACTGGACAGTTTCTCATCAAGCATCACCCCAAAAAAGGATTTATATTATATTAATATCATTATATTGGGCAGTGCGGCACTGCGGCTACGGCAGTTGTAGCCTTCAGGTTGTAAAACTTCACTGCAGACTAGAAGCCACTGTGAGTCCCTGACCATGACCTTTGACCTGCAACTCCTCAGGTTGTGCCTGGAAAGCACTGTAGTGTAAATGGCTCGGTTATCATAAAGAAAGAGTTACTGCACAAATGTTCCAGATTTACTAAAGGAATGCTAAATGAAGTGGAGCAGTGGTTCGTGCTCTCCGCCCTCACATCCTGGAGGTCATAGGTTCACATACTGGTCTTGGAGCTTAGTGTTGGTTCATTGATATTCCCAAGTGTGTGTGTGTGTGTGTGTGTGTGTGTGTGTGTGTGTGTGTGTGTGTTCTCGTATTTCTATCCTTGTTGGGGCCAAATGTCCCCACAAGGATAGCAAAACGTGGAACGACGTGCCTTGTGGGGACCTTTTTCCGGTCCTAAGTAGGAGAAACAGTGTTTTCTTGACCATGTTGTTGTTACTGAAAAAAGTAAAAGTGCAAAAACATTTCTTTAGGGTTAGGCTTTGTTGTGGTGTGGGTTAGGGTTAGGGTAAGGGTCAGGGTTAGGGGCTAGACATGAATGGGAGTCAATGGACGGTCCCCACAAGGATAGAAATACAAGACTGTACGTGTGTGTGTGTGTGTTCTGTGATGGACTGGAGACCTGTCCAGGTGTATTCTGCCCTCACACACAGTTGGCTGGGATCGACTCCAGCGCCCAGCAATCCTGCTCTGGATTAACACAGAAGATGAATGGATGCAAATTTTTAAGTGATTCACTTGGAAATGTATAAAATGTTTAATCTTCCCCGATAAAGAGCCAGATAGTGAATTATATGTTGTTTTTGAAATATTTTTCATGGTTTAAAAAAGCTGAACTCGATATTTTTTCAGACCGCCTCATTCAGATAAATTGAAACTTGCCAGGTGTCAGGAGGAGCGATCGGAGAGAACTCGATGTCTGAAGGCTGATCCACAGAAAACTAAATCTTCTCTAGTGAATGACCAGTTCATCACAGAGCTAAGGCATAAATTCACCCCTACAGCCAATCCAGAGTCACTGGTTAATTTGACATGCCGTCTGCAGGTTGTGCCAGATTACTCAGGAAGACCCACGGAGGGCAAATGTGCACAAGAGAGGTCATAATAAATTGCTTGGCTGCGTTTCAGCCCTGTGAAAATCAATATCGCTATCGCTGTGGTGAGACTGATCTCAGAAATATCATCATATATTCTTTTATGCCATTTCATTACAAGACTACAAGAATATAAAACAACCTGATTAAGGAAGAGATTAGCAGTGACTTTTAGAAAAGTACTTTAATCTTCGTGAGATTAAGAACTGATTAGATTCAGCCTCAAAAACACAATTCTCATAATAGTTCTTTTAACTTCGTCATTCCTTATAGAATTCAAAATCACAGGTTTTGATTCTCTCGGCTTCAGAGTGAAGAAAGCATTGTGATATTTGTGATTAATGCGACGTGTGGCCTTCACTCTGTGTCTGGTTGATTACATGCAGTTTATCAAACAGCTGAATTGTCCAAAGGTTTGAAACTGTGACCTTGAACGAGACGAGCGCTCGACTCTTCTTCTGCACTGCTGCAGCCCAGAAAGCTGCAACCACCTTTTTTTTTTTTCTGTTTGCAGCAGTGCAGTGGGAGATGTTTGCTGCAGTCTGCAGCAAAAAAAAAACAAAAAAAAAAAAAACCCAAAACATCTGCATAATCATCAGAATCACACATGACCGACGGTTTTCAGAAGCAGTTTCTACATCAGTGGGTGGAGGAAATCAAAGCGGCGTCCGCACTCGAAGCTGCAGGAACCTGAGATGAAGGAACACCTGGCCCATCGGCGCTCATCAGCTCCTCTGTATTCACATGGCAACGGCGGGGTTTGGAGTGCTTCTGCAGAGTGGCTCACGCCCGTTTACCGTCATTACAGGATGTGTGAGGTGAAAACAAACCAGGAAAACCCGTCAGTCCGTCTTTATGCAACTTTTATTCTCTCGTGTTTTTCAGAGTTCACATGAAAACAAAAACATTGAGTAGAAAATGGGAGAGGAAAGAAAGAGCAGCGATCCTCAAGCCGGGTTTTGTGAATGAAAAGGATTTAACTGAGTGACAGCAGTTTTGGCAGATTGGTGCAGTGCTGGATGGAGAAGTGCATGCTGGGAGGCGGCTTCGGTCACCAGATGGCAGCAGAGGATCGCGACAGGAAGTTGATGCTTTGCTCCCGACTGTAAATACTGTGGGCGCCGTAAACATAAAGGCCATGCTCTCCAGTCGTCTCCAGGCATCTCTGCTCGAGACTCAGAAACCAAACTTACAGCAGCCGCAGGAGGGATGGCGAGCGCCGCCTCCCTCTCCCCCGCGCTTGGCTGTGATCCCGGGGCTTCTTATTGCGAAGAATTTCTGCGGCAGTATACTTGCTGATTGCTTCGTTCTCACTCCTCACAACAACCAGCTAAGACACTGCCAGAGAAACACCCACAGCAGCCGCCTGCGTCTCCGTCCCGGCAGGCCGCCGTCCCCCGCCGCTCCTCCCCGGCGCCCGCCGCCGCCACCGCTGGAAGGCCTCGCACTGAAAAAGAGCCCGAGGGTGGTGCAGTGCTCTGGCAGCAGCGCTGGAAGAGAAACAGGCAGGAAAAAAAAAGCAAAAAAACTATAATAATCAGTAGGTAACAATTGTTTCATGCAATAAACATAATCAGATTGGATGCATTTTCATTCACATGTATGGAGGTCAAACCCGACGCAGCGCCGCTGCCGAGCACATTCTGGATGTTCTTGCAGCTTTTCGCTCAGCATCACTTTAAGTGCATATAACTTGGGCAAACAAAAACACCCCCAAACTAAGAATAGCCGTACCATGACTCATGATTCTGCAACAAAAAGCTCCGTTTGATTTAGCTCCCGTCTATTTGTGTGCGTCTGTGCGTTCGCTTGAGTGCCATACAGTGTCTGTCTTCCTGTGTGAGTGTGTGTGTGTGTGTGTGTGTGTGTGTCTTCGTGCACCTCGGGGACGACGGCTGAAATCCCCGCGCCATCAGTAGCGTTTGCTACCGCAGTGCTATTTTGGGCCGGGCTGACCATTCCATACCGTCCTCTCCCCGCGGACGCCGCTCTGCTGACAGGACAACATGGATACCAGAGCCCGGCGTGGGGGTGGGGGGGTTACGAAGGAGGCAGCCATGGCTGGAAACACACGGTTTGATGGACGCAGTGCCGTCTGCTGAGCTGTGCCTATTCTTATTTGTCGCCCTCCAGGTTTTTTCTCTGGGGCTTTTTGTGACGGACGTGTGGCTCCGAGACCGAATTTGTGCTGATCTGATGTCAATGTACCTACAAGGAAGCAGGAGAATGTGCACTCCTTGTCCTGCACACACACACACACACACACACACACTGAGCACATGATGACAGGAATGCTCTCCTGCTCGGGTCTTGATGTAATCCATAATACAGGACTGAGGAATGTTAGTGAGATGAAAACCCTGCTGCCCGCTCAATGAATGAAAGGCTTCAGCTCAAACTGCAGCAGGAGCTCCGGCGCTGGAAACCCTGTGTTGACCTCCTGTCAGTTCGATGCCTTTCAGCATATTTCACTGTGTGTAATTAACACGTCGGATATTTTACTTTCACTCTAAAATGTTTAAATATCCTCAGATCCTTTCGGGTTTGGATGAGGAGGGTCGTATTTACATTTAAGGTCAGGATGGAGGTACGGTTTGAGAAGGTCATACACACACACGCACACGCTCACACACGCACACACACACACACACACACACACACACACACACACACACACGTTTGATGATAAATATGCCAGGTGTAGATAAGTGTTTTGAGGGTCTGCTGCAGTGATATTTACCTGAGAAAATGACAAATAACTTCAGAAATAATCTGAAATCGTTTGAATTTTCCTTTTAATAACTATGATTCATGTAGTGTAAAGTTAACAGTGAATACATTGGTAGTAAAACGGTGATCATTTAGTTGTTCACACAGTTTTGTGGTTAAACTCAACATATCGTTGAATATTAGCTGCTGCGAGGCTTATTTATAATCCCGTCACATATTTTGGTTTGTTAATATTATTGCGTAGTGTAGGACAATACTGATACTCCTGAGTGTTAATGATTTTAATACCTCATTGATTTTTCTATTTTTTCAGGCTACATGCAAAACAAGAAGCAGCTCATTTATTGCAGTGTATTTCAATAATGAAAGTTTCTTTCCGTGATTTAATTTTCCTAATCTGACAATTTCCATAAAATTTCATTGAAAAAAAATCCCGTTATCCTACTGTACCTCCATAGATTGAAGCGTGGCGTTTGTGATACCTATTGTATCGTCAGTACAATTCCTGCTAGCTTGCAGTCTTGTGCTGTAAAGAGTGCTGCACGGATTTTGTTCTAATCCACATATTACAGGCGTAAATATCAAAGAAGGCAAAGAGGCTTTTCCAAAAAAAATGAACGTGATCATGTTGTGTGGATGAGGGAACGTATGAGTACAAACCACCAGTTAAATAAACTTTACACAAATGCAGCAACAGCGTCAAATTTACCCATAATGCACTGTAATGCTGCTGTTTAAGTTAAGTAACTGCAGTGCTCAATAACAACGCCAGATTCTCCCCAGCTGCACATTTTTCCCTAAACTTCTCTAAAACTGAAACTCTGCCGCCGTCCTGAACCCTGGACGGCCTCATCCTGAACGCCCCGGCTCCCTTGTCACCCCCGGCTCCCCCTTCACCCCGTCACCTCCCCTCCGCATCCCGGCCCCTCCTCGCTGCTCTCCGCCGTGCATTTCCTCGCTCGCTCCGGCGGTCCTGCCTCCCCGCTTCAGCCCCATTCCACACACCTAATCATCTTACTGCCAACAATGACATTAGTATTTACTGTCGATCCATGTTCTCGAACCGTGTTACACATGACGTGCGCGCTGACGGCCCGGGCTTAGCCTCTCCCCAGGTTCAATTAGCACCAGAGCCTGCTTTTTTTCTATTTCTTTTTTTTTCTTTTCTTCCCTCCCATATTTAAGTCTTGCATTATCAATCTAAATCTCACACTGGAGACATTTCAGGAAGCAG